>NW_026906221.1:0-15000 GCF_033807715.1 Cololabis saira
AGTTCACGAACCGGACACCAGTGTTTCGCTTGCGACTCTGCCAAGAGATTAACACTCAGTAATGAAGTATATTCACGTTATCACCCAGATTAGGAGGAATGAGACAATAAATGAAGCATGAGAGACTGAGCCAACTCTGATCTGTGCCTGAAGGCAGTTGGGTTCTTGGTTATCATAAACAGAATTGAGATAACCTTGGAAGCACAAAAAAAACAAAAGAGAATCAATAAGGTGGATTAAAATTTAAATGCCACCAAATTAAAGATTCAATTTAACAAACCCGGTAGAAATTAATCCGAAAGATTAATAACTCACATGGGGTAATCCCGACAAAATTCTATTAATAGAATTTAAAGAACTTGAAGCAAAACCAACCATTAACTTCAGTGAAGCAAGGTTGCAGAGAACAGGGAGGTTTTAAAATAACCGTAGGAATCAGATAATGAGGGGGGAAGAAAAATAAAAATATTTTCTTTCCCGATCAAAATTAATGTTGTTATTTCATACAAATTCAGTCACAATGTTGTTATTAGAGAGCCTCACGCTGGGGCGCCATTTATGTTGTGCAACTCATAGGTAGCTTGGCTGTCCAGTTATCAAGGCTAATGATAATTCTATTAAAGAATTATTAATAATTAATAAAGTTGACTATTTATCAAATTGTATTATCAAAAATGATAATTCTCGTAGGGGCACCACCGCCGGGGCCTTACTTCCGGTGGGATTCGATAACTAACAGCAGAAAATCAGTCTCATTATGATTTGAATTATCCTGCAGAACAGCAAATCTTACAGAATAACAGTGAAGGCGTGATATCCGAACACTAGGCTCTGCTTAAACAAATCAATTTGTGACCAAATCTTGCATGAAATAACACAACCACTCATAAAGAAATCAATCAGAATTTATTTACATACGGGTGTCAAAAGATGATAAACGCAACACCCAAATAAACCTGATGGCAGGAACTACCTTATTACAAAACCATTAACTAACAAGAAAAACAACAATCAATAAAATGAAACATAAACGTTAAATGCATGGAATGAAAAGAAGAGAATCAAATGTAATAATAATAAAGATGATAAAGAACACAATAATGATAACGCACAGTAATACGCATACAGTAATCTCATTAAACATAAGTTCAGCTTTACACCGTTCTAACTGACTGATCGCCCAAACACAGCCTCACGTCTCCTCTGGATTCTGCATCTGGAGCGGGTTCTGTCGGGGGTTCCAGTCCGATGCGGCCTCGTTCCTCTCGGCTTTCAGTCCAAGCAGTCTCTCGTCTCTCTCTCTTCTCCTTCGACTCTGAAGAAATAAAAAGACAGGGGTGCAGCAGCCGGGCGATCCCGCCCTGGTCAACGGAGCCTATCACGGCGTCTCGGTGCGCGCGGGGATCCAGTCCACTCGTCGGACGTGCGGCTCCCGTCCGGGCTCCTGAGCGCGTGGGCCTCACGGACACAGGTGGCTGGGTGCTCCTCGGGCTGAGCTGGCAGGCTGACCGGAGGATCAGGCCCTCCTCGGGAGAGAACTTAGAGCGGAGAGAGAAATTAGAAAAGAGAGAAACTTGGGAGCGCAGTGCGCTCCGTGGTAACGGGTCTTACGCTCCGCCGGACACTCCAGGCTCGAAGCGGCTCCCCCCCCCGTCTCGTCGCAGCGCTCAGGAATAAATGGGTAGATGCGGCCGTGGCTGCCTCGGTCGGCAGGCACGTCTTGTCCGGTCCGCTGGCTGAGGGAGAGAGAGCGATGCACTGGGCAGGACGGGAGTTTGAGTTCCGCGGGCTGCGTGATGTCACCAGCCCCTGGCAAGTGATTGGGTGCTTCCCGCTTTTGGGCTTGGGGCGGTTTTACTGAGAGGGACAGTCCCCCCCTTCAGGGCTCGCTTCCTGGGCTCCACTGAGTCTGACCCCCCCTGGTGTCGTCACCCCAGGGAGTCTGTTCCTGGTCCCTTTGCGTTGTCTTTTCCTTTGTTCCTCCAGGTCTGGCAGGAACCCTGCTGGGTTTGTGGGGGCTATACTGCACCTGACCCCCCTCCTAGGTATCGTAAACTTACTATCTCGAGCTAGGCCGTGGGGGTCGTAAACAGACTATCTCGGCCGAGATCACCAGGGGGCACATTGCAGCCGATTTTCAGCTGAGCAGTTTCAAAGTTTCAAATATACACATTCACAAAATGTTCATACACATTTATAAGTCCAGAGTTCACGTGGGCGACGCCCAACACCTTTAAGCTTCAGGCTTCTTTGTCTCCAAAAGTTTATTGTCCGCTTTATTTTATTTATGACTCCTGTCCAAGTATAGT
This sequence comes from Cololabis saira, assembly GCF_033807715.1. NCBI lineage: Eukaryota > Metazoa > Chordata > Actinopteri > Beloniformes > Belonidae > Cololabis > Cololabis saira. The sequence continues at coordinate 2,310 of NW_026906221.1, forward strand.
CTCTAGCTGCTCTCTCATCTATCCCCAGATATATGCCCAACACTTTGATTTGACTTTCCGCTATTTTAAATTTGAGCTCACACTTTTTATCGATTTTATTTCCTATATACATTATTTCTGATTTTTCTATATTGATCTTTGCCCCAGATGCCCTGCCATAGATCTCAAAGTATTTTGCGACAGTTTGTGTACTTTCCATGTCTTGTACTGTTATTGTAGTGTCATCTGCGTACTGCAGTATGGTGGTCTTGCCTCCCCCCGGTAACTCAATCCCCCTGATATTGTTGTTGCTGTTGATAAATGTCGCCAACGGTTCTACAGACAGGCTGTAAAGGAGCGATGACATAGGACACCCTTGTCTGACTGAGCGCTGCAGTGGAAAGATGTTTGTTAAAAGCCCATTGCACTTGACCTGACTTATCGCATTCTTGTACAACAGTTTGATCCACGTGGTTATTCTATTGCCGAAGCCGAATTTTTCCAAGACGTTAAAAAGAAAATTATGACTAACTCGGTCAAAAGCTTTATTCAAATCAACCCCCAAAACAATTCCTCCTTTACCATTTGTGTTCATGTGATGGATTAAATCCCTGACCGTCATCAATGTGTCACTGATATCCCTGCCCGGTATTCCATACGCCTGCGTCGGTGCTATGATCGTACCTGCTACACTTTTCATTCTATTGCCTAAAACCTTAGCTAAAATTTTGTAGTCCGTGTTTAATAAACTAATGGGTCTAAAGTTTTCCAGTCTGAATTTGAAACATGGTTTCTTGTGCTGGCCCCCCCTTCTCCTCCCTTTTCTCTCTTTTGTCCATGTTGCACCATCCTTTGCCGGACACCGGAACCTGCAGTGTGGGAGTGAGGGGGGCAGGGTAACGGCCCCTTTTGGGCGGGGGAGAATGTTCGTCCCTCAAGACTCCTCTCCCTGGCCCTGCCCCTTCTCAACCTTTCCCCGACCCTGCACCCCAACCTGGGACTTGATGATTGGGCCGGAGCTTCGGGAGCTGCGTGCTGGCCTGCGGTCCCCACCCCTGGTCATCCCGTTGCTGGCCCCCCCTTCTCCTCCCTTTTCTCTCTTTTGTCCTGCAGGTGGCCGTGGGTGGCTTGTAGCTTGCATTACGGAGCACAAGTCTTTTCCTGACCCTGCACCCCAACCTGGGACTTGCTGATTGGGCCGGAGCTTCGGGAGCTGTGTGCTGGCCTGCGGTCCCCACCCCCGGTCATCTCGTTGCTGCTTCCACCTGCCTGCTGTGCTGTTGCCGTCCCTGACCCACCAGTCTGGCCCTCGGCAGGAGGGTCCCCCCTGATGAGCCTGGTCCTGCTCAAGGTTTCTTCCCTCCTAAAGGGGAGTTTTTCCTTGCCACTGTTTGGCTTAAGGTTTTTCTCCCACTAGGGGAGTTTTTACCTGCCATTGTTTATGTAATAACTGCTCGGGGGTCATGTTCTGGGTATGGGTCTCTGTAAAGCGTCTAGAGACAACTCTGTTGTATTAGACGCTATATAAATAAAATTGAATTGAAATTGAATTGAATTTGCTTCCCTTATTTTTGTAAATGATCGTGATAATGCTAAGTGCCATGGAGTGAGGTAATTGTTGTGTGGTTTCAATATGTTGAATAACGGTTTTCATTATGGGTGCTAAAAGGTCGATAAATGTCTTATAGAACTCATAGGTCAGACCATCAGAGCCTGGGCTCTTATTGGCCTTCCCGCTCATTATAGCTGCTGTGATTTCCTGCTCCGTTATGTCTCCCTCACAAGCTTCAGCCTGTTCTATGGAGAGTTTTGTAGACACAGTATTCAGCACTTCCTCCATGCACTTTTCATCATTCTTCTCTTTCGAGGATAAGTGCTTATAAAAGTCTTCAACAGCAGCACAAATGCCAGTTAAGTCGTTTATTCGGTTACCATTGTCATCTTCGAGCTCCTCTATATAGCTTTTTCCTTGTCTCTGTTTTTCCATCCTCAAGAAAAAGGCCGTGTTCTTTTCTCCCTCTACCGCATACTTGGCCTTGCTCCTGACGATGGCGCCATTACATTCCTCTATTTCATATTTAGATAGTATATTTTTAAGTTCTAATAATCTGTCTATTTTCCAATTAACATCATCATCCGCCTTCTTTAATTCGCTATCTATTAGTTGTTTTATTTTTCTTTCCTTTCTTTTCTTACGCCCATTTCTGCACTTGGCATATTTAATGCTTATTTGCTTAACTCCTTCTTTCACCTGTTCCCACCATCGGCCTGTATCTGTCAGCATACTTGGATCATCTGTCATGGCTTTTAAATATTCCCTAACTCTATATTCATAATCATCGTCTCTAAGTAAGCTATTATTTAAACACCATATTCCTCCTCCCCTCCCTTTTTCCCCTACCCTTATCGTTCCTGTGAGACTCGCATGATCACTTATACTGTTAAAGTTGTATGATAATTTACCGATATGATCTATTATATCATTTGCCACCAAACACATATCTATCCTGCTTTGTTTGAGTTCTCCCAGTACTACCTGTCGCCGGGAGAACTCCCTTTTATCAGGGTTCTCCCATCTCCATTTATCTACTAAATTATACATTCTATTCATATCTGACAGTTTCTTCCTGGATGTATCCGATCTAAACCTAGTATTCTTGGATGCATCCAGCCTGTCCATCCACACATTCATGTCCCCCAAAAAGATGCAGTTCTTGGAGCAGTGGGGCTTGAGACTATCAAAGAAGAGATTTCTATCTCTTTCAGCATTGGGTGCATAAATGCAGAAAAGCTTAAACAAAACCCTCTGAAAACAAAACTCAATCCCTACCACCCTCCCGTCTTCATCAGTATGACACTGCTTCACCTCTGTAACTGCATGTTTTCTGATTAGTATTGCCACCCCCCTTGCATTTATGGTCCCATTGTTATGAAAAAGAAGCCCTCCCCATAGCTTTTTAACCATTTCTACTGTCTCATCATCCCACCATGTCTCCTGTAGACATATGATTGCACAGATTAAGTACCCGCTGCATTCTATGTTCAGTTCTCAGCCCGTTTGCATTAAGCGAAGAAAAACTCAAAACCATGATGGAAAAAAAAAGAAAAAAAAAAAGTAAGCTGGACATAATGTATAGCTTCATAATGTCTATTTCTTTGCGCTTAACCCTTTCTTCTCTCTGGCCTTCCTCTTTAATTTATTAATAAACGCATCGCTTAAATCCAAATCTTCCCCTTCCGAAAAGTCCGATGATACCTGCTGCGACTCCTGGGCTGGATCTCTTTCGGCAACGCGTTCGTCCATCGGAGGTACAGGACCAGAGGAGAAACCCCCTCTGGTTTTGACTCCACCGCCTGCTCTTCCTCCGCTCCGCATCGGGATCCCTTCCCTGCGACCTCTGCTGACTCTGGGCCCCGCTGAAGAAGGGAGCTCGTCCATGGGGGAAGTGGCATGGCCATCGGGTGATGGGGCTGCATCCATGCTCTCCCCAGCATCTCCCTCTGCCGACGAGTGGGATGCAGCTGCGCTGCGGCTCACCTCCGGCTCCCCCCCTGCAGTCTGGGGGCCACGTCCGTCCTCCTTCTCCTCCCCCTCTGCCATCAGCGTCTCCCTCTTCTCCTCGCTCTCGGCCGATGACGGGGTCTCCTCCCGCTCCTCTCTCTCCCCTGCCGGTGCTTCCCTCATCTCCTCTTCCACCTCCTCCTCCTCATCAACTTCTGCATGGAACTCCTCCGTGCACTCCCTCGCAAAGTGTCCTTGTTTCAGGCATTTATAGCAGTGGAAGTCCGGACACTCCCTCATAATGTGTCCCGGTTGGATGCACAGTCTACACACTTTGACTTGTTTGTCATGGATCACTCTAAAGTGATCCATGCCCTGTAATATTTCGAACTTTGTGGAGTAAGGCAGCGATGATACTCCCTGCGGGAATCTCACTCTGACAAAGCGAGTGCCTTCCGCGATGTCAGTCCCAGGCCACACCCTCCTCTTTATAGGGGAGACGGCAGACACACCCCAAAGTGCCAGTTTGTCCAGAATTTCTCCGTCCGTGATGTAAACTGGCAACGACATGAATGATACCACCATCTCGATGTTGTTAATTTCTCTGGCGGTGATCGTGTTGTTTCCGACTTTCAAACCCTCCATTAATCTTTCTAACCCAGCCGCATCTTTCATAGTCAGTTCGTACTTCTTGAAGGTCTTGAACCTGCACCCAATTACTATTCCGCATTTCTCTTTTGTTATCCTCAGCAAATCCATTGTCGAAAGTTTGTCCTCCCCCTCTATTTCCACCTCAATAGTCAGATCCTTCTCATAGGTTCGGTCGACCTTCTCATTGTCTGCATTCCGTTTGCCATTGTTCAAAGCCATGTCGTCCGTCCGTTACAAACTCCCCCCAAACAGCAAAGCTGCTGGGGGGGGGGGGGGGGGGGGTGGTTCCTCCACTCTCTTTTCAGGAGGTTTGTGGCCTGATCTTTCCTTCTCCTTCCTCCACCACGTGCTCCCTGGTGTCCTGCTCAAACAGCCTGCCACGTCACACTTCCTGCACAAACAGGAAGGCAGAGCGCCTCCAGGGTGGTATGGCCGTAAGCAGAAGCTCCTGCTTGAAATACCTCTTATATGAAGTTGAAGATAAGTCATAGAATATAAGTCATTGATTTGTTGGTTTTATTTGTTGGAGTTAAAGTGCCTTAACCACGTGCAAAACACTTTAGGACGTGAGCTGTCGCTGTTACCACGTTGAAATATGTGTGGGTAGATTAAGCGAGAGCGCTCTCTGCTGGTTGAAAAAGCTAACAGCACCTGGTATTCCCAGGCGGTCTCCCATCCAAGTACTAACCAGGCCCGACCCTGCTTAGCTTCCGAGATCAGATGAGATCGGGCGCATCCAGGCTGGTATGGCCGTAAGCTGAAGCTGCAGCTTGAAATACCTCTTATATGGAGTTGAAGATAAGTCATATAATATAAGTCATTGATTTGTTGGTGATAATAATTTAGAAGCGCTTATTTGTTGGAGTTAAAGTGCCTTAACCATGTGCAAAACACTTTAGGACGTGAGCTGTCGCTGTTACCACGTTGAAATATGTGTGGGTAGATTAAGCGAGAGCGCTCTCTGCTGGTTGAAAAAGCTTACAGCACCTGGTATTCCCAGGCGGTCTCCCATCCAAGTCCTAACCAGGCCCGACGCTGCTTAGCTTCCGAGATCAGACGAGATCGGGCGCATCCAGGCTGGTATGGCCGTAAGCTGAAGCTGCTGCTTGAAATACCTCTTATATGGAGTTGAAGATACGTCATATAATATAAGTCATTGATTTGTTGGTGATAATAATTTAGAAGCGCTTATTTGTTGGAGTTAAAGTGCCTTAACCATGTGCAAAACACTTTAGGACATGAGCTGTTGCTGTTACCACGTTGAAATTTGTGTGGGTAGATTAAGCGAGAGCGCTCTCTGCTGGTTGAAAAAGCTTACAGCACCTGGTATTCCCAGGCGGTCTCCCATCCAAGTACTAACCAGGCCCGACCCTGCTTAGCTTCCAAGATCAGACGAGATCGGGCGCATCCAGGCTGGTATGGCCGTAAGCAGAAGCTGCAGCTTGAAATACCTCTTATATGGAGTTGAAGATAAGTCATAGAATATAAGTCATTGATTTGTCGGTTTTATTTGTTGGAGTTAAAGTGCCTTAACCATGTGCAAAACACTTTAGGACGTGAGCTGTCGCTGTTACCACGTTGAAATATGTGTGGCTAGATTAAGCGAGACCGTTCTCTGCTGGTTGAAAAAGCTTACAGCATCTGGTAGTCCCAGGCGGTCTCCCATCCAAGTACTAACCAGGCCCGACCCTGCTTAGCTTCCGAGATCAGACGAGATCGGGCGCATCCAGGCTGGTATGGCCGTAAGCAGAAGTTGCAGCTTGAAATACCTCTGATATGGAGTTGAAGATAAGTCATAGAATATAAGTCATTGATTTGTTGGTTTTATTTGTTGGAGTTAAAGTGCCTTAACCATGTGCAAAACACTTTAGGACGTGAGCTGTCGCTCTTACCACGTTGAAATATGTGTGGGTAGATTAAGCGAGAGCGCTCTCTGCTGGTTGAAAAAGCTTACAGCACCTGGTATTCCCAGGCGGTCTCCCATCCAAGTACTAACCAGGCCCGACCCTGCTTAGCTTCCGAGATCAGACTAGATTGGGCGCATCCAGGCTGGTATGGCCGTAAGCAGAAGCTGCTGCTTGAAATACCTCTTATATGGAGTTGAAGATAAGTCATAGAATATAAGTCATTGATTTGTTGGTTTTATTTGTTGGAGTTAAAGTGCCTTAACCATGTGCAAAACACTTTAGGACGTGAGCTGTCGCTGTTACCACGTTGAAATATGTGTGGGTAGATTAAGCGTGAGCGCTCTCTGCTGGTTGAAAAAGCTTACAGCACCTGGTATTCCAAGGCGGTCTCCCATCCAAGTACTAACAAGGCCCGACCCTGCTTAGCTTCCGAGATCAGATGAGATCGGGCGCATCCAGGCTGGTATGGCCGTAAGCAGAAGCTGCAGCTTGAAATACCTCTTATATGGAGTTGAAGATAAGTCATAGAATATAAGTCATTGATTTGTTGGTTTTATTTGTTGGAGTTAAAGTGCCTTAACCATGTGCAAAACACTTTAGGACATGAGCTGTCGCTGTTACCACGTTGAAATATGTGTGGGTAGATTAAGCGAGAGCGCTCTCTGCTGGATGAAAAAGCTTACAGCACCTGGTATTCCCAGGCGGTCTCCCATCCAAGTACTAACCAGGCCCGACCCTGCTTAGCTTCCGAGATCAGACGAGATCGGGCGCCTCCAGGCTGGTATGGCCGTAAGCAGAAGCTGCAGCTTGAAATACCTCTTATATGGAGTTGAAGATAAGTCATAGAATATAAGTCATTGATTTGTTGGTTTTATTTGTTGGAGTTAAAGTGCCTTAACCATGTGCAAAACACTTTAGGACGTGAGCTGTCGCTGTTACCACGTTGAAATATGTGTGGGTAGATTAAGCGTGAGCGCTCTCTGCTGGTTGAAAAAGCTTACAGCACCTGGTATTCCCAGGCGGTCTCCCATCCAAGTACTAACAAGGCCCGACCCTGCTTAGCTTCCGAGATCAGACGAGATCGGGCGCATCCAGGCTGGTATGGCCGTAAGCAGAAGCTGCAGCTTGAAATACCTCTTATATGGAGTTGAAGATAAGTCATAGAATATAAGTCATTGATTTGTTGGTTTTATTTGTTGGAGTTAAAGTGCCTTAACCATGTGCAAAACACTTTAGGACGTGAGCTGTCGCTGTTACCACGTTGAAATATGTGTGGCTAGATTAAGCGAGACCGTTCTCTGCTGGTTGAAAAAGCTTACAGCACCTGGTATTCCTAGGCGGTCTCCCATCCAAGTACTAACCAGGCCCGACCCTGCTTAGCTTCCGAGATCAGACGAGATCGGGGACATCCAGGCTGGTATGGCCGTAAGCTGAAGCTGCAGCTTGAAATACCTCTTATATGGAGTTGAAGATAAGTCATAGAATATAAGTCATTGATTTGTCGGTTTTATTTGTTGTAGTTAAAGTGCCTTAACCATGTGCAAAACACTTTAGGACGTGAGCTGTCGCTGTTACCACGTTGAAATATGTGTGGCTAGATTAAGCGAGACCGTTCTCTGCTGGTTGAAAAAGCCTACAGCACCTGGTATTCCCAGGCGGTCTCCCATCCAAGTACTAACCAGGCCCGACCCTGCTTAGCTTCCGAGATCAGACGAGATCGGGCGCATCCAGGCTGGTATGGCCGTAAGCAGAAGCTGCAGCTTGAAATACTTCTTATATGGAGTTGAAGATAAGTATATAATACAAGTCATTGATTTGTTGGTGATAATAATTTAGAAGCGCTTATTTGTTGGAGTTAAAGTGCCTTAACCATGTGCAAAACACTTTAGGACGTGAGCTGTCGCTGTTACCACGTTGAAATATGTGTGGGTAGATTAAGCGAGAGCGCTCTCTGCTGGTTGAAAAAGCTTACAGCACCTGGTATTCCCAGGCGGTCTCCCATCCAAGTACTAACCAGGCCCGACCCTGCTTAGCTTCCGAGATCAGACGAGATCGGGCGCATCCAGGCTGGTATGGCCGTAAGCTGAAGCTGAAGCTGCAGCTTGAAATACCTCTTATATGGAGTTGAAGATAAGTCATATAATATAAGTCATTGATTTGTTGGTGATAATAATTTAGAAGCACTTATTTGTTGGAGTTAAAGTGCCTTAACCATGTGCAAAACACTTTAGGACGTGAGCTGTCGCTGTTACCACGTTGAAATATGTGTGGGTAGATTAAGCGAGAGCTCTCTCTGCTGGTTGAAAAAGCTTACAGCACCTGGTATTCCCAGGCGGTCTCCCATCCAAGTACTAACAAGGCCCGACCCTGCTTAGCTTCCGAGATCAGACGAGATCGGGCGCATCCAGGCTGGTATGGCCGTAAGCAGAAGCTGCAGCTTGAAATACCTCTTATATGGAGTTGAAGATAAGTCATAGAATATAAGTCATTGATTTGTTGGTTTTATTTGTTGGAGTTAAAGTGCCTTAACCATGTGCAAAACACTTTAGGACGTGAACTGTCGCTGTTACCACGTTGAAATATGTGTGGCTAGATTAAGCGAGACCGTTCTCTGCTGGTTGAAAAAGCTTACAGCACCTGGTATTCCCAGGCGGTCTCCCATCCAAGTACTAACCAGGCCCGACCCTGCTTAGCTTCCGAGATCAGACGAGATCGGGCGCATCCAGGCTGGTATGGCCGTAAGCAGAAGCTGCAGCTTGAAATACCTCTGATATGGAGTTGAAGATAAGTCATAGAATATAAGTCATTGATTTGTTGGTTTTATTTGTTGGAGTTAAAGTGCCTTAACCATGTGCAAAACACTTTAGGACGTGAGCTGTCGCTCTTACCACGTTGAAATATGTGTGGGTAGATTAAGCGAGAGCGCTCTCTGCTGGTTGAAAAAGCTTACAGCACCTGGTATTCCCAGGCGGTCTCCCATCCAAGTACTAACCAGGCCCGACCCTGCTTAGCTTCCGAGATCAGACGAGATCGGGCGCATCCAGGCTGGTATGGCCGTAAGCTGAAGCTGAAGCTGCAGCTTGAAATACCTCTTATATGGAGTTGAAGATAAGTCATATAATATAAGTCATTGATTTGTTGGTGATAATAATTTAGAAGCGCTTATTTGTTGGAGTTAAAGTGCCTTAACCATGTGCAAAACACTTTAGGACATGAGCTGTCGCTGTTACCACGTTGAAATTTGTGTGGGTAGATTAAGCGAGAGCGCTCTCTGCTGGTTGAAAAAGCTTACAGCACCTGGTATTCCCAGGCGGTCTCCCATCCAAGTACTAACCAGGCCCGACCCTGCTTAGCTTCCGAGATCAGACGAGATCGGGCGCATCCAAGCTGGTATGGCCTTAAGCAGAAGCTGCAGCTTGAAATACCTCTTACATGGAGTTGAAGATAAGTCATAGAATATAAGTCATTGATTTGTCGGTTTTATTTGTTGGAGTTAAAGTGCCTTAACCATGTGCAAAACACTTTAGGACGTGAGCTGTCGCTGTTACCACGTTGAAATATGTGTGGCTAGATTAAGCGAGACCGTTCTCTGCTGGTTGAAAAAGCCTACAGCACCTGGTATTCCCAGGCGGTCTCCCATCCAAGTACTAACCAGGCCCGACCCTGCTTAGCTTCCGAGATCAGACGAGATCGGGCGCATCCAGGCTGGTATGGCCGTAAGCAGAAGCTGCAGCTTGAAATACCTCTGATATGGAGTTGAAGATAAGTCATAGAATATAAGTCATTGATTTGTTGGTTTTATTTGTTGGAGTTAAAGTGCCTTAACCATGTGCAAAACACTTTAGGACGTGAGCTGTCGCTCTTACCACGTTGAAATATGTGTGGGTAGATTAAGCGAGAGCGCTCTCTGCTGGTTGAAAAAGCTTACAGCACCTGGTATTCCCAGGCGGTCTCCCATCCAAGTACTAACCAGGCCCGACCCTGCTTAGCTTCCGAGATCAGACGAGATCGGGCACATCCAGGCTGGTATGGCCGTAAGCTGAAGCTGCAGCTTGAAATACTTCTTATATGGAGTTGAAGATAAGTATATAATACAAGTCATTGATTTGTTGGTGATAATAATTTAGAAGCGCTTATTTGTTGGAGTTAAAGTGCCTTAACCATGTGCAAAACACTTTAGGACGTGAGCTGTCGCTGTTACCACGTTGAAATATGTGTGGGTAGATTAAGCGAGAGCGCTCTCTGCTGGTTGAAAAAGCTTACAGCACCTGGTATTCCCAGGCGGTCTCCCATCCAAGTACTAACCAGGCCCGACCCTGCTTAGCTTCCGAGATCAGACGAGATCGGGCACATCCAGGCTGGTATGGCCGTAAGCTGAAGCTGAAGCTGCAGCTTGAAATACCTCTTATATGGAGTTGAAGATAAGTCATATAATATAAGTCATTGATTTGTTGGTGATAATAATTTAGAAGCACTTATTTGTTGGAGTTAAAGTGCCTTAACCATGTGCAAAACACTTTAGGACGTGAGTTGTCGCTGTTACCACGTTGAAATATGTGTGGGTAGATTAAGCGAGAGCGCTCTCTGCTGGTTGAAAAAGCTTACAGCACCTGGTATTCCCAGGCGGTCTCCCATCCAAGTACTAACAAGGCCCGACCCTGCTTAGCTTCCGAGATCAGACGAGATCAGGCGCATCCAGGCTGGTATGGCCGTAAGCAAAAGCTGCAGCTTGAAATACCTCTTATATGGAGTTGAAGATAAGTCATAGAATATAAGTCATTGATTTGTTGGTTTTATTTGTTGGAGTTAAAGTGCCTTAACCATGTGCAAAACACTTTAGGACGTGAGCTGTCGCTGTTACCACATTGAAATATGTGTGGGCAGATTAAGCGAGAGCGCTCTCTGCTGGTTGAAAAAGCTTACAGCACCTGGTATTCCTAGGCGGTCTACCATCCAAGTACTAACCAGGCCCGACCCTGCTTAGCTTCCGAGATCAGACGAGATCGGGCGCATCCAGGCTGGTATGGCCGTAAGCAGAAGCTGCAGCTTGAAATACCTCTTATATGGAGTTGAAGATAAGTCATAGAATATAAGTCATTGATTTGTCGGTTTTATTTGTTGGAGTTAAAGTGCCTTAACCATGTGCAAAACACTTTAGGACGTGAGCTGTCGCTGTTACCACGTTGAAATATGTGTGGCTAGATTAAGCGAGACCGTTCTCTGCTGGTTGAAAAAGCTTACAGCATCTGGTAGTCCCAGGCGGTCTCCCATCCAAGTACTAACCAGGCCCGACCCTGCTTAGCTTCCGAGATCAGACGAGATCGGGCGCATCCAGGCTGGTATGGCCGTAAGCAGAAGTTGCAGCTTGAAATACCTCTGATATGGAGTTGAAGATAAGTCATAGAATATAAGTCATTGATTTGTTGGTTTTATTTGTTGGAGTTAAAGTGCCTTAACCATGTGCAAAACACTTTAGGACGTGAGCTGTCGCTCTTACCACGTTGAAATATGTGTGGGTAGATTAAGCGAGAGCGCTCTCTGCTGGTTGAAAAAGCTTACAGCACCTGGTATTCCCAGGCGGTCTCCCATCCAAGTACTAACCAGGCCCGACCCTGCTTAGCTTCCGAGATCAGACTAGATTGGGCGCATCCAGGCTGGTATGGCCGTAAGCAGAAGCTGCTGCTTGAAATACCTCTTATATGGAGTTGAAGATAAGTCATAGAATATAAGTCATTGATTTGTTGGTTTTATTTGTTGGAGTTAAAGTGCCTTAACCATGTGCAAAACACTTTAGGACGTGAGCTGTCGCTGTTACCACGTTGAAATATGTGTGGGTAGATTAAGCGTGAGCGCTCTCTGCTGGTTGAAAAAGCTTACAGCACCTGGTATTCCAAGGCGGTCTCCCATCCAAGTACTAACAAGGCCCGACCCTGCTTAGCTTCCGAGATCAGATGAGATCGGGCGCATCCAGGCTGGTATGGCCGTAAGCAGAAGCTGCAGCTTGAAATACCTCTTATATGGAGTTGAAGATAAGTCATAGAATATAAGTCATTGATTTGTTGGTTTTATTTGTTGGAGTTAAAGTGCCTTAACCATGTGCAAAACACTTTAGGACATGAGCTGTCGCTGTTACCACGTTGAAATATGTGTGGGTAGATTAAGCGAGAGCGCTCTCTGCTGGTTGAAAAAGCTTACAGCACCTGGTATTCCCAGGCGGTCTCCCATCCAAGTACTAACCAGGCCCGACCCTGCTTAGCTTCCGAGATCAGACGAGATCGGGCGCCTCCAGGCTGGTATGGCCGTAAGCAGAAGCTGCAGCTTGAAATACCTCTTATATGGAGTTGAAGATAAGTCATAGAATATAAGTCATTGATTTGTTGGTTTTATTTGTTGGAGTTAAAGTGCCTTAACCATGTGCAAAACACTTTAGGACGTGAGCTGTCGCTGTTACCACGTTGAAATATGTGTGGGTAGATTAAGCGTGAGCGCTCTCTGCTGGTTGAAAAAGCTTACAGCACCTGGTATTCCCAGGCGGTCTCCCATCCAAGTACTAACAAGGCCCGACCCTGCTTAGCTTCCGAGATCAGACGAGATCGGGCGCATCCAGGCTGGTATGGCCGTAAGCAGAAGCTGCAGCTTGAAATACCTCTTA
>NW_026906221.1:20000-22500 GCF_033807715.1 Cololabis saira
GGCAGATTAAGCGAAAGCGCTCTCTGCTGGTTGAAAAAGCTTACAGCACCTGGTATTCCCAGGCGGTCTACCATCCAAGTACTAACCAGGCCCGACCCTGCTTAGCTTCAGAGATCAGACGAGATCGGGCGCATCCAGGCTGGTATGGCCGTAAGCAGAAGCTGCAGCTTGAAATACCTCTGATATGGAGTTGAAGATAAGTCATAGAATATAAGTCATTGATTTGTTGGTTTTATTTGTTGGAGTTAAAGTGCCTTAACCATGTGCAAAACACTTTAGGACGTGAGCTGTCGCTCTTACCACGTTGAAATATGTGTGGGTAGATTAAGCGAGAGCGCTCTCTGCTGGTTGAAAAAGCTTACAGCACCTGGTATTCCCAGGCGGTCTCCCATCCAAGTACTAACCAGGCCCGACCCTGCTTAGCTTCCGAGATCAGACGAGATCGGGCGCATCCAGGCTGGTATGGCCGTAAGCTGAAGCTGCAGCTTGAAATACCTCTTATATGGAGTTGAAGATAAGTCATAGAATATAAGTCATTGATTTGTTGGTTTTATTTGTTGGAGTTAAAGTGCCTTAACCATGTGCAAAACACTTCAGGACGTGAGCTGTCGCTGTTACCACGTTGAAATATGTGTGGGTAGAATAAGCGAGAGCGCTCTCTGCTGGTTGAAAAAGCTTACAGCACCTGGTATTCCCAGACAGTCTCCCATCCAAGTACTAACCAGGCCCGACCCTGCTTAGCTTCCGATATCAGACGAGATCGGGCGCATCCAGGCTGGTATGGCCGTAAGCAGAAGCTGCAGCTTGAAATACCTCTTATATGGAGTTGAAGATAAGTCATAGAATATAAGTCATTGATTTGTTGGTTTTATTTGTTGGAGTTAAAGTGCCTTAACCATGTGCAAAACACTTTAGGACGTGAGCTGTCGCTCTAACCACGTTGAAATATGTGTGGGTAGATTAAGCGAGAGCGCTCTCTGCTGGTTGAAAATGCTTACAGCACCTGGTATTCCCAGGCGGTCTCCCATCCAAGTACTAACCAGGCCCGACCCTGCTTAGCTTCCGAGATCAGACGAGATCGGGCGCATCCAGGCTGGTATGGCCGTAAGCTGAAGCTGCAGCTTGAAATACCTCTTATATGGAGTTGAAGATAAGTCATATAATATAAGTCATTGATTTGTTGGTGATAATAATTTAGAAGCACTTATTTGTTGGAGTTAAAGTGCCTTTACCATGTGCAAAACACTTTAGGACGTGAGCTGTCGCTGTTACCACGTTGAAATATGTGTGGGTAGATTAAGCGAGAGCGCTCTCTGCTGGTTGAAAAAGCTTACAGCACCTGGTATTCCCAGGCGGTCTCCCATCCAAGTACTAACCAGGCCCGACCCTGCTTAGCTTCCGAGATCAGACGAGATCGGACACATCAAGGCTGGTATGGCCGTAAGCAGAAGCTGCAGCTTGAAATACCTCTGATATGGAGTTGAAGATAAGTCATAGAATATAAGTCATTGATTTGTTGGTTTTATTTGTGGGAGTTAAGGTGCCTTAACCATGTGCAAAACACTTTAGGACGTGAGCTGTCGCTCTTACCACGTTGAAATATGTGTGGGTAGATTAAGCGAGAGCGCTCTCTGCTGGTTGAAAAAGCTTACTGCACCTGGTATTCCCAGGCGGTCTCCCATCCAATTACTAACCAGGCCTGACCCTGCTTAGCTTCCGAGATCAGACAAGATCGGGCGCATCCAGGCTGGTATGGCCGTAAGCTGAAGCTGCAGCTTGAAATACTTCTTATATGGAGTTGAAGATAAGTCATAGAATATAAGTCATTGATTTGTTGGTTTTATTTGTTGGAGTTAAAGTGCCTTAACCATGTGCAAAACACTTTAGGACGTGAGCTGTCGCTGTTACCACTTTGAAATATGTGTGGGTAGATTAAGCGAGAGCGCTCTCTGCTGGTTGAAAAAGCTTACAGCACCTGGTATTCCCAGGCGGTCTCCCATCCAAGTACTAACCAGGCCCGACCCTGCTTAGCTTCCGAGATCAGACGAGATCGGGCGCATCCAGGCTGGTATGGCCGTAAGCAGAAGCTGCAGCTTAAAATACCTCTTATATGGAGTTGAAGATAAGTCATATAATATAAGTCATTGATTTGTTGGTGATAATAATTTAGAAGCGCTTATTTGTTGGAGTTAAAGTGCCTTAACCATGTGCAAAACACTTTAGGACGTGAGCTGTCGCTGTTACCACGTTGAAATATGTGTGGGTAGATTAAGCGAGAGCGCTCTCTGCTGGATGAAACAGCTTACAGCACCTAGTATTCCCAGGCGTTCTCCCATCCAAGTACTAACCAGGTCCGACCCTGCTTAGCTTCCAAGATCAGACGAGATCGGTCGCATCCAGGCTGGTATGGCCGTAAGCTGAAGCTGCAGCTTGAAATACCTCTTATATGGAGTTGAAGATAAGTCATATAATATAAGTCATTGATTTGTTGGTGATAATA
>NW_026906221.1:30000-35000 GCF_033807715.1 Cololabis saira
CCACGTTGAAATATGTGTGGGTAGATTAAGCGAGAGCGTTCTCTGCTGGTTGAAAAAGCTTACAGCACCTGGTATTCCCAGGCGGTCTCCCATGCAAGTACTAACCAGGCCCGACCCTGCTTAGCTTCCGAGATCAGACGAGATCGGGCGCATCCAGGCTGGTATGGCCGTAAGCTGAAGCTGCAGATTGAAATACCTCTTATATGGAGTTGAAGATAAGTCATATAATATAAGTCATTGATTTGTTGGTGATAATAATTTAGAAGCGCATATTTGTTGGAGTTAAAGTGCCTTAACCATGTGCAAAACACTTTAGGACGTGAGCTGTCGCTGTTACCACGTTGAAATATGTGTGGGTAGATTAAGCGAGAGCGCTCTCTGCTGGTTGAAAAAGCTTACAGCACCTGGTATTCCCCGGCGGTCTCCCATCCAAGTACTAACCAGGCCCGACCCTGCTTAGCTACCGAGATCAGACGAGATCGGGCGCATCCAGGCTGGTATGGCCGTAAGCAGAAGCTGCAGCTTGAAATACCTCTTATATGGAGTTGAAGATAAGTCATATAATATAAGTCATTGATTTGTTGGTGATAATAATTTAGAAGCGCTTATTTGTTGGAGTTAAAGTGCCTTAACCATGTGAAAAACACTTTTGGACGTGAGCTGTCGCTGTTACCACGTTGAAATATGTGTGGGTAGATTAAGCGAGAGCGCTCTCTGCTGGTTGAAAATGCTTACAGCACCTGGTATTCCCAGGCGGTCTCCCATCCAAGTACTAACCAGGCCCGACCCTGCTTAGCTTGCGAGATCAGACGAGATCGGGCTCATCCAGGCTGGTATGGCCGTAAGCAGAAGCTGCAGCTTGAAATACCTCTTATATGGAGTTGAAGATAAGTCATAGAATATAAGTCATTGATTTGTTGGTTTTATTTGTTGGAGTTAAAGTGCCTTAACCATGTGCAAAACACTTTAGGACGTGAGCTGTCGCTGTTACCACATTGAAATATGTGTGGGCAGATTAAGCGAGAGCGCTCGCTGCTGGTTGAAAAAGCTTACAGCACCTGGTATTCCCAGGCGGTCTACCATCCAAGTACTAACCAGGCCCGACCCTGCTTAGCTTCAGAGATCAGACGAGATCGGGCGCATCCAGGCTGGTATGGCCGTAAGCAGAAGCTGCAGCTTGAAATACCTCTGATATGGAGTTGAAGATAAGTCATAGAATATAAGTCATTGATTTGTTGGTTTTATTTGTTGGAGTTAAAGTGCCTTAACCATGTGCAAAACACTTTAGGACGTGAGCTGTCGCTCTTACCACGTTGAAATATGTGTGGGTAGATTAAGCGAGAGCGTTCTCTGCTGGTTGAAAAAGCTTACAGCACCTGGTATTGCCAGGCGGTCTCCCATCCAAGTACTAACCAGGCCCGACCCTGCTTAGCTTCCGAGATCAGACGAGATCGGGCGCATCCAGGCTGGTACGGCCGTAAGCAGAAGCTGCAGCTTGAAATACCTCTGATATGGAGTTGAAGATAAGTCATAGAATATAAGTCATTGATTTGTTGGTTTTATTTGTTGGAGTTAAAGTGCCTTAACCATGTGCAAAACACTTTAGGACGTGAGCTGTCGCTGTTACCACGTTGAAATATGTGTGGGTAGATTAAGCGAGAGCGTTCTCTGCTGGTTGAAAAAGCTTACAGCACCTGGTATTCCCAGGCGGTCTCCCATCCAAGTACTAACCAGGCCCGACCCTGCTTAGCTTCCGAGATCAGACGAGATCGGGCGCATCCAGGCTGGTATGGCCGTAAGCTGAAGCTGCAGATTGAAATACCTCTTATATGGAGTTGAAGATAAGTCATATAATATAAGTCATTGATTTGTTGGTGATAATAATTTAGAAGCGCTTATTTGTTGGAGTTAAAGTGCCTTAACCATGTGCAAAACACTTTAGGACGTGAGCTGTCGCCCTTACCACGTTGAAATATGTGTGGGTAGATTAAGCGAGACCGCTCTCTGCTGGTTGAAAAAGCTTACAGCACCTGGTATTCCCAGGCGGTCGCCCATCCAAGTACTAACCAGGCCCGACCCTGCTTAGCTTCCAAGATCAGACGAGATCGGGCGCATCCAGGCTGGTATGGCCGTAAGCTGAAGCTGCAGCTTGAAATACCTCTTATATGGAGTTGAAGATAAGTCATACAAAAAAGTCATTGATTTGTTGGTGATAATAATTTAGAAGCGCATATTTGTTGGAGTTAAAGTGCCTTAACCATGTGCAAAACACTTTAGGACGTGAGCTGTCGCTGTTACCACGTTGAAATATGTGTGGGTAGATTAAGCGAGAGCGCTCTCTGCTGGTTGAAAAAGCTTACAGCACCTGGTATTCCCAGGCGGTCTCCCATCCAAGTACTAACCAGGCCCGACCCTGCTTAGCTACCGAGATCAGACGAGATCGGGCGCATCCAGGCTGGTATGGCCGTAAGCAGAAGCTGCAGCTTGAAATACCTCTTATATGGAGTTGAAGATAAGTCATAGAATATAAGTCATTGATTTGTTGGTTTTATTTGTTGGAGTTAAAGTGCCTTAACCATGTGCAAAACACTTTAGGACGTGAGCTGTCGCTGTTACCACGTTGAAATATGTGTGGGTAGATTAAGCGAGAGCGCTCTCTGCTGGTTGAAAATGCTTACAGCACCTGGTATTCCCAGGCGGTCTCCCATCCAAGTACTAACCAGGCCCGACCCTGCTTAGCTTCCGAGATCAGACGAGATCGGGCGCATCCAGGCTGGTATGGCCGTAAGCAGAAGCTGCTGCTTGAAATACCTCTTATATGGAGTTGAAGATAAGTCATATAATATAAGTCATTGATTTGTTGGTGATAATAATTTAGAAGCGCTTATTTGTTGGAGTTAAAGTGCCTTAACCATGTGAAAAACACTTTTGGACGTGAGCTGTCGCTGTTATCACGTTGAAATATGTGTGGGTAGATTAAGCGAGAGCGCTCTCTGCTGGTTGAAAATGCTTACAGCACCTGGTATTCCCAGGCGGTCTCCCATCCAAGTACTAACCAGGCCCGACCCTGCTTAGCTTCCGAGATCAGACGAGATCGGGCTCATCCAGGCTGGTATGGCCGTAAGCAGAAGCTGCAGCTTGAAATACCTCTTATATGGAGTTGAAGATAAGTCATAGAATATAAGTCATTGATTTGTTGGTTTTATTTGTTGGAGTTAAAGTGCCTTAACCATGTGCAAAACACTTTAGGACGGGAGCTGTCGCTGTTACCACATTGAAATATGTGTGGGCAGATTAAGCGAGAGCGCTCTCTGCTGGTTGAAAAAGCTTACAGCACCTGGTATTCCCAGGCGGTCTACCATCCAAGTACTAACCAGGCCCGACCCTGCTTAGCTTCAGAGATCAGACGAGATCGAGGGCATCCAGGCTGGTATGGCCGTAAGCAGAAGCTGCAGCTTGAAATACCTCTGATATGGAGTTGAAGATAAGTCAAAGAATATAAGTCATTGATTTGTTGGTTTTATTTGTTGGAGTTAAAGTGCCTTAACCATGTGCAAAACACTTTAGGACGTGAGCTGTCGCTCTTACCACGTTGAAATATGTGTGGGTAGATTAAGCGAGAGCGCTCTCTGCTGGTTGAAAAAGCTTACAGCACCTGGTATTCCCAGGCGGTCTCCCATCCAAGTACTAACCAGGCCCGACCCTGCTTAGCTTCCGAGATCAGACGAGATCGGGCGCATGCAGGCTGGTATGGCCGTAAGCTGAAGCTGCAGCTTGAAATACCTCTTATATGGAGTTGAAGATAAGTCATAGAATATAAGTCATTGATTTGTTGGTTTTATTTGTTGGAGTTAAAGTGCCTTAACCATGTGCAAAACACTTTAGGACGTGAGCTGTCGCTCTTACCACGTTGAAATATGTGTGGGTAGATTAAGCGAGAGCGCTCTCTGCTGGTTGAAAAAGCTTACAGCACCTGGTATTCCCAGGCGGTCTCCCATCCAAGTACTAACCAGGCCCGACCCTGCTTAGCTTCCGAGATCAGACGAGATCGGGCGCATCCAGGCTGGTATGGCCGTAAGCAGAATCTGCTGCTTGAAATACCTCTTATATGGAGTTGAAGATAAGTCATAGAATATAAGTCATTGATTTGTTGGTTTTATTTGTTGGAGTTAAAGTGCCTTAACCATGTGCAAAACACTTTAGGACGTGAGCTGTCGCTGTTACCACGTTGAAATATGTGTGGGTAGATTAAGCGAGAGCGCTCTCTGCTGGTTGAAAATGCTTACAGCACCTGGTATTCCCAGGCGGTCTCCCATCCAAGTACTAACCAGGCCCGACCCTGCTTAGCTTCCGAGGTCAGACAAGATCGGGCGCATCCAGGCTGGTATGGCCGTAAGCAGAAGCTGCTGCTTGAAATACCTCTTATATGGAGTTGAAGATAAGTCATATAATATAAGTCATTGATTTGTTGGTGATAATAATTTAGAAGCACTTATTTGTTGGAGTTAAAGTGCCTTAACCATGTGAAAAACACTTTTGGACGTGAGCTGTCGCTGTTACCACGTTGAAATATGTGTGGGTAGATTAAGCGAGAGCGCTCTCTGCTGGTTGAAAATGCTTACAGCACCTGGTATTCCCAGGCGGTCTCCCATCCAAGTACTAACCAGGCCCGACCCTGCTTAGCTTCCGAGGTCAGACAAGATCGGGCGCATCCAGGCTGGTATGGCCGTAAGCAGAAGCTGCTGCTTGAAATACCTCTTATATGGAGTTGAAGATAAGTCATATAATACAAGTCATTGATTTGTTGGTGATAATAATTTAGAAGCGCTTATTTGTTGGAGTTAAAGTGCCTTAACCATGTGCAAAACACTTTAGGACGTGAGCTGTCGCTGTTACCACGTTGAAATATGTGTAGGTAGATTAAGCGAGAGCGCTCTCTGCTGGTTGAAAATGCTTACAGCACCTGGTATTCCGAGGCGGTCTCCCATCCAAGTACTAAC
>NW_026906221.1:45000-52500 GCF_033807715.1 Cololabis saira
CTCTTACCACGTTGAGATATGTGTGGGTAGATTAAGCGAGAGCGCTCTCTGCTGGTTGAAAAAGCTTACAGCACCTGGTATTCCCAGGCGGTCTCCCATCCAAGTACTAACCAGGCCCGACCCTGCTTAGCTTCCGAGATCAGACGAGATCGGGCGCATCCAGGCTGGTATGGCCGTAAGCAGAAGCTGCAGCTTGAAATACTTCTTATATGGAGTTGAAGATAAGTATATAATACAAGTCATTGATTTGTTGGTGATAATAATTTAGAAGCGCTTATTTGTTGGAGTTAAAGTGCCTTAACCATGTGCAAAACACTTTAGGACGTGAGCTGTCGCTGTTACCACGTTGAAATATGTGTGGGTAGATTCAGCGAGAGCGCTCTCTGCTGGTTGAAAATGCTTACAGCACCTGGTATTCCCAGGCGGTCTCCCATCCAAGTACTAACCAGGCCCGACCCTGCTTAGCTTCCGAGATCAGACGAGATCGGGCGCATCCAGGCTGGTATGGCCGTAAGCAGAAGCTGCTGCTTGAAATACCTCTTATATGGAGTTGAAGATAAGTCATATAATATAAGTCATTGATTTGTTGGTGATAATAATTTAGAAGCACTTATTTGTTGGAGTTAAAGTGCCTTAACCATGTGAAAAACACTTTTGGACGTGAGCTGTCGCTGTTACCACGTTGAAATATGTGTGGGTAGATTATGCGAGAGCGCTCTCTGCTGGTTGAAAATGCTTACAGCACCTGGTATTCCCAGGCGGTCTCCCATCCAACTACTAACTAGGCCCGACCCTGCTTAGCTTCTGAGATCAGACGAGATCGGGCGCATCCAGGCTGGTATGGCCGTAAGCAGAAGCAGCAGCTTGAAATACCTCTTATATGGAGTTGAAGATAAGTCATAGAATATAAGTCATTTATTTGTTGGTTTTATTTGTTTGGAATTAAAGTGCCTTAACCATGTGCAAAACACTTTAGGACATGAGCTGTTGCTGTTACCACGTTGAAATTTGTGTGGGTAGATTAAGCGAGAGCGCTCTCTGCTGGTTGAAAATGCTTACAGCACCTGGTATTCCCAGGCGGTCTCCCATCCAAGTACTAACCAGGCCCGACCCTGCTTAGCTTCCGAGATCAGATGAGATCGGGCGCATCCAGGCTGGTATGGCCGTAAGCAGAAGCTGCAGCTTGAAATACCTCTGATATGGAGTTGAAGATAAGTCATAGAATATAAGTCATTGATTTGTTGGTTTTATTTGTTGGAGTTAAAGTGCCTTAACCATGTGCAAAACACTTTAGGACGTGAGCTGTCGCTGTTACCACGTTGAAATATGTGTGGGTAGATTAAGCGTGAGCGCTCTCTGCTGGTTGAAAAAGCTTACAGCACCTGGTATTCCCAGGCGGTCTCCCATCCAAGTACTAACAAGGCCTGACCCTGCTTAGCTTCCGAGATCAGACGAGATCGGGCGCATTCAGGCTGGTATGGCCGTAAGCAGAAGCTGCAGCTTGAAATACCTATTATATGGAGTTGAAGATAATTCATAGAATATAAGTCATTGATTTGTTGGTTTTATTTGTTGGAGTTAAAGTGCCTTAACCATGTGCAAAACACTTTAGGACGTGAGCTGTCGCTGTTACCACGTTGAAATATGTGTGGCTAGATTAAGCAAGACCGTTCTCTGCTGGTTGAAAAAGCTTACAGCACCTGGTATTCCCAGTCGGTCTCCCATCCAAGTACTAACCAGGCCCGACCCTGCTTAGCTTCCGAGATCAGACTAGATCGGGCTCATCCAGGCTGGTATGGCCGTAAGCAGAAGCTGCAGCTTGAAATACCTCTGATATGGAGTTGAAGATAAGTCATAGAATATAAGTCATTGATTTGTTGGTTTTATTTGTTGGAGTTAAAGTGCCTTAACCATGTGCAAAACACTTTAGGACGTGAGCTGTCGCTCTTACCACGTTGAAATTTGTGTGGGTAGATTAAGCGAGAGCGCTCTCTGCTGGTTGAAAAAGCTTACAGCACCTGGTATTCCCAGGCGGTCTCCCATCCAAGTACTAACCAGGCCCGACCCTGCTTAGCTTCCGAGATCAGACGAGATCGGGCGCATCCAGGCTGGTATGGCCGTAAGCTGAAGCTGCAGCTTGAAATACTTCTTATATGGAGTTGAAGATAAGTATATAATACAAGTCATTGATTTGTTGGTGATAATAATTTAGAAGCGCTTATTTGTTGGAGTTAAAGTGCCTTAACCATGTGCAAAACACTTTAGGACGTGAGCTGTCGCTCTTACCACGTTGAAATATGTGTGGGTAGATTAAGCGAGAGCGCTCTCTGCTGGTTGAAAAAGCTTACAGCACCTGGTATTCCCAGGCGGTCTCCCATCCAAGTACTAACCAGGCCCGACCCTGCTTAGCTTCCGAGATCAGACGAGATCGGGCGCATCCAGGCTGGTATGGCCGTAAGCTGAAGCTGCAGCTTGAAATACTTCTTATATGGAGTTGAAGATAAGTATATAATACAAGTCATTGATTTGTTGGTGATAATAATTTAGAAGCGCTTATTTGTTGGAGTTAAAGTGCCTTAACCATGTGCAAAACACTTTAGGACGTGAGCTGTCGCTCTTACCACGTTGAAATATGTGTGGGTAGATTAAGCGAGAGCGCTCTCTGCTGGTTGAAAAAGCTTACAGCACCTGGTATTCCCAGGCGGTCTCCCATCCAAGTATTAACCAAGCCCGAACCTGCTTAGCTTCCGAGATCAGACGAGATCGGGCCCATCCAGGCTGGTATGGCCGTAAGCTGAAGCTGCAGCTTGAAATACCTCTTATATGGAGTTGAAGATAAGTCATAGAATATAAGTCATTGATTTGTTGGTTTTATTTGTTGGAGTTAAAGTGCCTTAACCATGTGCAAAACACTTTTGGACGTGAGCTGTCGCTCTTACCACGTTGAAATATGTGTGGGTAGATTAAGCGAGAGCGCTCTCTGCTGGTTGAAAAAGCTTACAGCACCTGGTATTCCCAGGCGGTCTCCCATCCAAGTACTAACCAGGCCCTACCCTGCTTAGCTTCCGAGATCAGACGAGATCGGGCGCATCCAGGCTGGTATGGCCATAAGCCGAAGCTGCAGCTTGAAATACTTCTTATATGGAGTTGAAGATAAGTCATATAATACAAGTCATTGATTTGTTGGTGATAATAATTTAGAAGCGCTTATTTGTTGGAGTTAAAGTGCCTTAACCATGTGCAAAACACTTTAGGACGTGAGCTGTCGCTGTTACCACGTTGAAATATGTGTAGGTAGATTAAGCGAGAGCGCTCTCTGCTGGTTGAAAAATGCTTACAGCACCTGGTATTCCGAGGCGGTCTCCCATCCAAGTACTAACCAGGCCCGACCCTGCTTAGCTTCCGAGATCAGACGAGATCGGGCGCATCCAGGCTGGTATGGCCGTAAGCAGAATCTGCTGCTTGAAATACCTCTTATATGGAGTTGAAGATAAGTCATAGAATATAGGTCATAGATTTGTTGGTTTTATTTGTTGGAGTTAAAGTGCCTTAACCATGTGCAAAACACTTTAGGACGTGAGCTGTCGCTCTTACCACGTTGAAATATGTGTGGGTAGATTAAGCGAGAGCGCTCTCTGCTGGTTGAAAAAGCTTACAGTACCTGATATTCCCAGGCGGTCTCCCATCCAAGTACTAACCAGGCCCGACCCTGCTTAGCTTCCGAGATCAGACGAGATCGGGCGCATCCAGGCTGGTATGGCCGTAAGCTGAAGCTGCAGCTTGAAATACCTCTTATATGGAGTTGAAGATAAGTCATAGAATATAAGTCATTGATTTGTTGGTTTTATTTGTTGGAGTTAAAGTGCCTTAACCATGTGCAAAACACTTTAGGACGTGAGCTGTCGCTGTTACCACGTTGAAATATGTGTGGCTAGATTAAGCAAGACCGTTCTCTGCTGGTTGAAAAAGCTTACAGCACCTGGTATTCCCAGTCGGTCTCCCATCCAAGTACTAACCAGGCCCGACCCTGCTTAGCTTCCGAGATCAGATGAGATCGGGCGCATCCAGGCTGGTATGGCCGTAAGCAGAAGCTGCAGCTTGAAATACCTCTGATATGGAGTTGAAGATAAGTCATAGAATATAAGTCATTGATTTGTTGGTTTTATTTGTTGGAGTTAAAGTGCCTTCACCATGTGCAAAACACTTTAGGACGTGAGCTGTCGCTGTTACCACGTTGAAATATGTGTGGGTAGATTAAGCGTGAGCGCTCTCTGCTGGTTGAAAAAGCTTACAGCACCTGGTATTCCCAGGCGGTCTCCCATCCAAGTACTAACAAGGCCTGACCCTGCTTAGCTTCCGAGATCAGACGAGATCGGGCGCATTCAGGCTGGTATGGCCGTAAGCAGAAGCTGCAGCTTGAAATACCTATTATATGGAGTTGAAGATAAGTCATAGAATATAAGTCATTGATTTGTTGGTTTTATTTGTTGGAGTTAAAGTGCCTTAACCATGTGCAAAACACTTTAGGACGTGAGCTGTCGCTGTTACCACGTTGAAATATGTGTGGCTAGATTAAGCAAGACCGTTCTCTGCTGGTTGAAAAAGCTTACAGCACCTGGTATTCCCAGTCGGTCTCCCATCCAAGTACTAACCAGGCCCGACCCTGCTTAGCTTCCGAGATCAGACTAGATCGGGCTCATCCAGGCTGGTATGGCCGTAAGCAGAAGCTGCAGCTTGAAATACCTCTGATATGGAGTTGAAGATAAGTCATAGAATATAAGTCATTGATTTGTTGGTTTTATTTGTTGGAGTTAAAGTGCCTTAACCATGTGCAAAACACTTTAGGACGTGAGCTGTCGCTCTTACCACGTTGAAATATGTGTGGGTAGATTAAGCGAGAGCGCTCTCTGCTGGTTGAAAAAGCTTACAGCACCTGGTATTCCCAGGCGGTCTCCCATCCAAGTACTAACCAGGCCCGACCCTGCTTAGCTTCCGAGATCAGACGAGATCGGGCGCATCCAGGCTGGTATGGCCGTAAGCTGAAGCTGCAGCTTGAAATACTTATTATATGGAGTTGAAGATAAGTATATAATACAAGTCATTGATTTGTTGGTGATAATAATTTAGAAGCGCTTATTTGTTGGAGTTAAAGTGCCTTAACCATGTGCAAAACACTTTAGGACGTGAGCTGTCGCTCTTACCACGTTGAAATATGTGTGGGTAGATTAAGCGAGAGCGCTCTCTGCTGGTTGAAAAAGCTTACAGCACCTGGTATTCCCAGGCGGTCTCCCATCCAAGTACTAACCAGGCCCGACCCTGCTTAGCTTCCGAGATCAGACGAGATCAGGCGCATCCAGGCTGGTATGGCCGTAAGCTGAAGCTGCAGCTTGAAATACTTCTTATATGGAGTTGAAGATAAGTATATAATACAAGTCATTGATTTGTTGGTGATAATAATTTAGAAGCGCTTATTTGTTGGAGTTAAAGTGCCTTAACCATGTGCAAAACACTTTAGGACGTGAGCTGTCGCTCTTACCACGTTGAAATATGTGTGGGTAGATTAAGCGAGAGCGCTCTCTGCTGGTTGAAAAAGCTTACAGCACCTGGTATTCCCAGGCGGTCTCCCATCCAAGTATTAACCAAGCCCGACCCTGCTTAGCTTCCGAGATCAGACGAGATCGGGCGCATCCAGGCTGGTATGGCCGTAAGCTGAAGCTGCAGCTTGAAATACCTCTTATATGGAGTTGAAGATAAGTCATAGAATATAAGTCATTGATTTGTTGGTTTTATTTGTTGGAGTTAAAGTGCCTTAACCATGTGCAAAACACTTTTGGACGTGAGCTGTCGCTCTTACCACGTTGAAATATGTGTGGGTAGATTAAGCGAGAGCGCTCTCTGCTGGTTGAAAAAGCTTACAGCACCTGGTATTCCCAGGCGGTCTCCCATCCAAGTACTAACCAGGCCCTACCCTGCTTAGCTTCCGAGATCAGACGAGATCGGGCGCATCCAGGCTGGTATGGCCATAAGCCGAAGCTGCAGCTTGAAATACTTCTTATATGGAGTTGAAGATAAGTCATATAATACAAGTCATTGATTTGTTGGTGATAATAATTTAGAAGCGCTTATTTGTTGGAGTTAAAGTGCCTTAACCATGTGCAAAACACTTTAGGACGTGAGCTGTCGCTGTTACCACGTTGAAATATGTGTAGGTAGATTAAGCGAGAGCGCTCTCTGCTGGTTGAAAATGCTTACAGCACCTGGTATTCCGAGGCGGTCTCCCATCCAAGTACTAACCAGGCCCGACCCTGCTTAGCTTCCGAGATCAGACGAGATCGGGCGCATCCAGGCTGGTATGGCCGTAAGCAGAATCTGCTGCTTGAAATACCTCTTATATGGAGTTGAAGATAAGTCATAGAATATAAGTCATTGATTTGTTGGTTTTATTTGTTGGAGTTAAAGTGCCTTAACCATGTGCAAAACACTTTAGGACGTGAGCTGTCGCTGTTACCACGTTGAAATATGTGTGGGTAGATTAAGCGAGAGCGCTCTCTGCTGGTTGAAAAAGCTTACAGTACCTGATATTCCCAGGCGGTCTCCCATCCAAGTACTAACCAGGCCCGACCCTGCTTAGCTTCCGAGATCAGACGAGATCGGGCGCATCCAGGCTGGTATGGCCGTAAGCTGAAGCTGCAGCTTGAAATACCTCTTATATGGAGTTGAAGATAAGTCATAGAATATAAGTCATTGATTTGTTGGTTTTATTTGTTGGAGTTAAAGTGCCTTAACCATGTGCAAAACACTTTAGGACGTGAGCTGTCGCTGTTACCACGTTGAAATATGTGTGGCTAGATTAAGCAAGACCGTTCTCTGCTGGTTGAAAAAGCTTACAGCACCTGGTATTCCCAGTCGGTCTCCCATCCAAGTACTAACCAGGCCCGACCCTGCTTAGCTTCCGAGATCAGATGAGATCGGGCGCATCCAGGCTGGTATGGCCGTAAGCAGAAGCTGCAGCTTGAAATACCTCTGATATGGAGTTGAAGATAAGTCATAGAATATAAGTCATTGATTTGTTGGTTTTATTTGTTGGAGTTAAAGTGCCTTCACCATGTGCAAAACACTTTAGGACGTGAGCTGTCGCTGTTACCACGTTGAAATATGTGTGGGTAGATTAAGCGTGAGCGCTCTCTGCTGGTTGAAAAAGCTTACAGCACCTGGTATTCCCAGGCGGTCTCCCATCCAAGTACTAACAAGGCCTGACCCTGCTTAGCTTCCGAGATCAGACGAGATCGGGCGCATTCAGGCTGGTATGGCCGTAAGCAGAAGCTACAGCTTGAAATACCTATTATATGGAGTTGAAGATAAGTCATAGAATATAAGTCATTGATTTGTTGGTTTTATTTGTTGGAGTTAAAGTGCCTTAACCATGTGCAAAACACTTTAGGACGTGAGCTGTCGCTCTTACCACGTTGAAATATGTGTGGGTAGATTAAGCGAGAGCGC
>NW_026906221.1:57500-62500 GCF_033807715.1 Cololabis saira
CCAATCGACTTACTGAGATACTTCAAGGAGACTTGCCTCAGCAATTCTTATGGCATAGGAAATGCCGACCAAAATACATGAATAAACGTGAAATAGAAAGAAAATTGAAGGCAGAATCGAAAAAGGATACCAAACAAAGTTCCTCTGCATCCATCCCAAATCCGCAAAATGTTAGTCTACGGAGCAAAATAGCTCCAATAGATTGGAAGCAGTGTATCTTTTGCCAACAAGATCAGAAAGAAAAACTACATCTCATACAAGAAATGAAAGTCAGCAGCAGAATCCTACAAGCAGCAAAGTGTGAGTCATTCTTAAGAGTGCGACTAGCTTGTGTAAATGATCTTATAGCTGCAGAAGGAAGTTATCACATGACTTGCAAAAACAGATTTGAACGTAGGACCAAACGCATGGAGTCACTTCCGAGCACGGAAATGCCATTAGAGTGGATCTGCCAAGAACTTGAACAATCAGCAAAGCAAGCAGATATTCTGGATCTTGTACATGTGTGGGACCGGTACTCTACACTAGCTAATGAGGCTCAATTAGATATACCGTCTAGATTTCTAAGCCGAAGGAACTCCTTCAAGGAACAAATAGCTGATCGTCTTCAGGGCATATACGACTTTGTTGTACTGCATGATCAGCCTTGAAATGAACCTCGTACTGTCTTGGTTCCATCAAAATACCCTAACCCTAACCTTTTTAGCAAAACAACAGCTTAGAGTCCTCAGCATTGCAAAGGATCTTATGTACACAGTTAGTGGAGACAAGTTCCTCACAATGCTGAGGACTCTAAGCTGTCGTTTTGCTGTGTTATTATCATAATCTTCAACGTCATCCTCCAGCAGGCGCTGACCACCTAGTAACAAGTTGAGGAACATGTACAGACTGTTGGGTATGCTGTCTATTGCTCTGTTTTCACTGATGTCTATCCCCTCTTGTTTTGGATGTGAGATCATATCTCTTCGGATCTGCAATGCCACATGGACCACGTTCAGGAACATATCTTGATCCTTATGTTTGAATGTAGGAATGACTGTATGAATATTGGAGGTGTCATCTTTCACCATTGCTGTTACTGGAATGTGCCGGTATTTTGATGGAACCAAGACAGTACAAGGTTCATTTCGAGGCTGATCATGCAGTACAACAAAGTCGTATATGCCCTGAAGACGATCAGCTATTTGTTCCTTGAAGGAGTTCCTTCGGCTTAGAAATCTAGATGGTATATCTAATTGAGCCTCATTAGCTAGTGTAGAGTACCGGTCCCACACATGTACAAGATCCAGAATATCCGCTTGCTTTGCTGATTGTTCAAGTTCTTGGCAGATCCACTCTAATGGCATTTCCGTGCTCGGAAGTGACTCCATGCGTTTGGTCCTACGTTCAAATCTGTTTTTGCAAGTCATGTGATAACTTCCTTCTGCAGCTATAAGATCATTTACTCAATCTAGTCGCACTCTTAAGAATGAATCACAATTTACTGCTTGTAGGATTCTGCTGCTGACTTTCATTTCTTGTATGAGATGTAGTTTTTCTTTTATGATCTTGTTGGCAAAAGATACTCTGCTTCCAATCTATTGGAGCTATTTTGCTCCGTAGACTAACATTTTGCGGATTTGGGATGGATGCAGAGGAACTTTGTTTGGTATCTTTTTTCGATTCTGCCTTCAATTTTCTTTCTATTTCACGTTTATTCATGTATTTTGGTCGGCATTTCCTATGCCATAAGAATTGCTGAGGCAAGTCTCCTTGAAGTATCTCAGTAAGTCGATTGGTTGCATCTCGGAAATTGTCATGATGTAATTTCATCCGGAGTTGTCTTATAGTGTCAGCTGACTGGAGGCTATCCTTACTAACTGTCATGAGATTTTGCTTATTGTCTTCCTGGCATATGATGCATAACTGTGGGTCCGAGGACATTAAGCTTTCTTGAGTATAATCTATTGCTTCAGCCATGGTTTCTGTCACCAATTGACTAATTCAGACCTACAAGAAAGAGTGAGTTTTCTTAGAATACGAATGCAAAGTCTAAGACATCGATATGTATTAATTTAGCTAGCTCATTGAACCAGTAATGTTAGCTAGCCACTAACGTTAGCTAATCCCAGCAACTAGCTGACTAACATGAGGTAGTAAGGCTTCTTTTAGTGATCAAAAATGCTAAAATATATACTGCAATTATTTAAACTACATAAAACATGTCCCATTATCAAAATATACACTGGACATGACTTTACCTGTTAGCTGTCTCATGTTTCTGATCAGCCGTTCTGAGAGGTGTGAGAAAGGCTAAGCTTGAGCGGTGGGGTGATATTGGGGATGGCAAAGGTTCCATTCCAGCACATTTGATACATTTTACCTCAAAACAAAATACAAAGTAAGTAAAAGTAGCCTAATAATAATAATAATAACTGAGTAATTATTCATAGTTAAAAACAACTATTTTTGCAATATCTAAGCAGTTTTTTCACATTACAGCTCAAATCTGAATATGGCATCAAATTGCCCATGTAGGAAAACTTACAAAAGTACATTTAATTCATGTTTGTACCTTGTTTAGTCAAAAAGATATACTGAAAAATAGATTTCAGCCTGGCGGTGGCGGCCATGTTGGATCTCAATTTTGAGGCATTTTGGGTAATTTTTGAGCTTCATATACAGCAGATTTGGATTCAGCACCCCTTAATACCCCTAGAAATGTTGTATATTATAAATATTCACAAAATGCCTTCAGCACTTTAAATAAGCACATTTTCAGAAATTCTGCCTAGACTACTGCTTAGCTTCCGAGATCAGACGAGATCGGGCGCATCCAGGCTGGTATGGCCATAAGCTGAAGCTGTAGCTTGAAATACCTCTTATATGGAGTTGAAGATAAGTCATATAATATAAGTCATTGATTTGTTGGTGATAATAATTTAGAAGCGCATATTTGTTGGAGTTAAAGTGCCTTAACCATGTGAAAAACACTTTAGGACGTGAGCTGTCGCTGTTACCACGTTGAAATATGTGTGGGTAGATTAAGCGAGAGCGCTCTCTGCTGGTTGAGAAAGCTTACAGCACCTGGTATTCCCAGGCGGTCTCCCATCCAAGTACTAACCAGGCCCGACCCTGCTTAGCTTCCGAGATCAGACGAGATCGGGCGCATCCAGGCTGGTATGGCCGTAAGCAGAAGCTGCAGCTTGAAATACCTCTTATATGGAGTTGAAGATAAGTCATAGCATATAAGTCCTTGATTTGTTGGTTTTATTTGTTGGAGTTAAAGTGCCTTAACCATGTGAAAAACACTTTTGGACGTGAGCTGTCGCTCTTACCACGTTGAAATATGTGTGGGTAGATTAAGCGAGAGCGCTCTCTGCTGGTTGAAAAAGCTTACAGCACCTGGTATTCCAAGGCGGTCTCCCATCCAACTACTAACCAGGCCCGACCCTGCTTAGCTTCCGAGATCAGACGAGATCGGGCGCATCCAGGCTGGTATGGCCGTAAGCAGAAGCTGCAGCTTGAAATACCTCTTATATGGAGTTGAAGATAAGTCATAGAATATAAGTCATTGATTTGTTGGTTTTATTTGTTGGAGTTAAAGTGCCTTAACCATGTGCAAAACACTTTTGGACGTGAGCTGTCGCTGTTACCACGTTGAAATATGTGTGGCTAGATTAAGCGAGACCGTTCTCTGCTGGTTGAAAAAGCTTACAGCACCTGGTATTCCCAGGCGGTCTCCCATCCAAGTACTAACCAGGCCCGACCCTGCTTAGCTTCCGAGATCAGACGAGATCGGGCGCATCCAGGCTGGTATGGCCGTAAGCAGAAGCTGCAGCTTGAAATACTTCTTATATGGAGTTGAAGATAAGTATATAATACAAGTCATTGATTTGTTGGTGATAATAATTTAGAAGCGCTTATTTGTTGGAGTTAAAGTGCCTTAACCATGTGCAAAACACTTTAGGACGTGAGCTGTCGCTGTTACCACGTTGAAATATGTGTGGGTAGATTAAGCGAGAGCGCTCTCTGCTGGTTGAAAATGCTTACAGCACCTGGTATTCCCAGGCGGTCTCCCATCCAAGTACTAACCAGGCCCGACCCTGCTTAGCTTCCGAGATCAGACGAGATCGGGCGCATCCAGGCTGGTATGGACGTAAGCAGAAGCTGCTGCTTGAAATACCTCTTATATGTAGTTGAAGATAAGTCATATAATATAAGTCATTGATTTGTTGGTGATAATAATTTAGAAGCACTTATTTGTTGGAGTTAAAGTGCCTTAACCATGTGAAAAACACTTTTGGACGTGAGCTGTCGCTGTTACCACGTTGAAATATGTGTGGGTAGATTAAGCGAGAGCGCTCTCTGCTGGTTGAAAATGCTTACAGCACCTGGTATTCCCAGGCGGTCTCCCATCCAACTACTAACTAGGCCCGACCCTGCTTAGCTTCCGAGATCAGACGAGATCGGGCGCATCCAGGCTGGTATGGCCGTAAGCAGAAGCAGCAGCTTGAAATACCTCTTATATGGAGTTGAAGATAAGTCATAGAATATAAGTCATTTTTTTGTTGGTTTTATTTGTTTGGAATTAAAGTGCCTTAACCATGTGCAAAACACTTTAGGACATGAGCTGTCGCTGTTACCACGTTGAAATTTGTGTGGGTAGATTAAGCGAGAGCGCTCTCTGCTGGTTGAAAATGCTTACAGCACCTGGTATTCCCAGGCGGTCTCCCATCCAAGTACTAACCAGGCCCGACCCTGCTTAGCTTCCGAGATCAGATGAGATCGGGCGCATCCAGGCTGGTATGGCCGTAAGCAGAAGCTGCAGCTTGAAATACCTATTATATGGAGTTGAAGATAAGTCATAGAATATAAGTCATTGATTTGTTGGTTTTATTTGTTGGAGTTAAAGTGCCTTAACCATGTGCAAAACACTTTAGGACGTGAGCTGTCGCTGTTACCACGTTGAAATATGTGTGGCTAGATTAAGCAAGACCGTTCTCTGCTGGTTGAAAAAG
>NW_026906221.1:67500-82500 GCF_033807715.1 Cololabis saira
GCGCATCCAGGCTGGTATGGCCATAAGCAGAAGCAGCAGCTTGAAATACCTCTTATATGGAGTTGAAGATAAGTCATAGAATATAAGTCATTTATTTGTTGGTTTTATTTGTTTGGAATTAAAGTGCCTTAACCATGTGCAAAACACTTTAGGACGTGAGCTGTCGCTGTTACCACGTTGAAATATGTGTGGGTAGATTAAGCGAGAGCGCTCTCTGCTGGTTGAAAAAGCTTACAGCACCTGGTATTCCCAGGCGGTCTCCCATCCAAGTACTAACCAGGCCCGACCCTGCTTAGCTTCCGAGATCAGACGAGATCAGGCGCATCCAGGCTGGTATGGCCGTAAGCAGAATCTGCTGCTTGAAATACCTCTTATATGGAGTTGAAGATAAGTCATAGAATATAAGTCATTGATTTGTTGGTTTTATTTGTTGGAGTTAAAGTGCCTTAACCATGTGCAAAACACTTTAGGACGTGAGCTGTCGCTCTTACCACGTTGAAATATGTGTGGGTAGATTAAGCGAGAGCGCTCTCTGCTGGTTGAAAAAGCTTACAGCACCTGGTATTCCCAGGCGGTCTCCCATCCAAGTACTAACCAGGCCCGACCCTGCTTAGCTTCCGAGATCAGACGAGATCGGGCGCATCCAGGCTGGTATGGCCGTAAGCTGAAGCTGCAGCTTGAAATACTTCTTATATGGAGTTGAAGATAAGTATATAATACAAGTCAGTGATTTGTTGGTGATAATAATTTAGAAGCGCTTATTTGTTGGAGTTAAAGTGCCTTAACCATGTGAAAAACACTTTAGGACGTGAGCTGTCGCTGTTACCACGTTGAAATATGTGTGGGTAGATTAAGCGAGAGCACTCTCTGCTGGTTGAAAAAGCTTACAGCACCTGGTATTCCCAGGCGGTCTCCCATCCAAGTACTAACCAGGCCCGACCCTGCTTAGCTTCCGAGATCAGACGAGATCGGGCGCATCCAGGCTGGTATGGCTGTAAGCAGAAGCTGCAGCTTGAAATACCTCTTATATGGAGTTGAAGATAAGTCATAGCATATAAGTCATTGATTTGTTGGTTTTATTTGTTGGAGTTAAAGTGCCTTAACCATGTGCAAAACCCTTTAGGACGTGAGCTGTCGCTGTTACCACGTTGAAATATGTGTGGGTAGATTAAGCGAGAGCGCTCTCTGCTGGTTGAAAAAGCTTACAGCACCTGATATTCCCAGGCGGTCTCCCATCCAAGTACTAACCAGGCCCGACCCTGCTTAGCTTCCGAGATTAGACGAGATCGGGCGCATCCAGGCTGGTATGGCCGTAAGCTGAAGCTGCAGCTTGAAATACCTCTTATATGGAGTTGAAGATAAGTCATAGAATATAAGTCATTGATTTGTTGGTTTTATTTGTTGGAGTTAAAGTGCCTTAACCATGTGCAAAACACTTTAGGACGTGAGCTGTCGCTGTTACCACGTTGAAATATGTGTGGGTAGATTAAGCGAGAGCGCTCTCTGCTGGTTGAAAAAGCTTACAGCACCTGATATTCCCAGGCGGTCTCCCATCCAAGTACTAACCAGGCCCGACCCTGCTTAGCTTCCGAGATCAGACGAGATCGGGCGCATCCAGGCTGGTATGGCCGTAAGCTGAAGCTGCAGCTTGAAATACCTCTTATATGGAGTTGAAGATAAGTCATATAATATAAGTCATTGATTTGTTGGTGATAATAATTTAGAAGCGCTTATTTGTTGGAGTTAAAGTGCCTTAACCATGTGCAAAACACTTTAGGACGTGAGCTGTCGCTGTTACCACGTTGAAATATGTGTGGGTAGATTAAGCGAGAGCGCTCTCTGCTGGTTGAAAATGCTTAAAGCACCTGGTATTCCCAGGCGGTCTCCCATCCAAGTACTAACCAGGCCCGACCCTGCTTAGCTTCCGAGATCAGACAAGATCAGGCACATCCAGGCTGGTATGGCCGTAAGCAGAAGCTGCTGCTTGAAATACCTCTTATATGGAGTTGAAGATAAGTCATATACTATAAGTCATTGATTTGTTGGTGATAATAATTTAGAAGCGCTTATTTGTTGGAGTTAAAGTGCCTTAACCATGTGAAAAACACTTTTGGACGTGAGCTGTCGCTGTTACCACGTTGAAATATGTGTGGGTAGATTAAGCGAGAGCGCTCTCTGCTGGTTGAAAAAGCTTACAGCACCTGGTATTCCCAGGCGGTCTCCCATCCAAGTACTAACCAGGCCCGACCCTGCTTAGCTTCCGAGATCAGACGAGATCGGGCGCATCCATGCTGGTATGGCCGTAAGCAGAAGCTGCAGCTTGAAATACCTCTTATATGGAGTTGAAGATAAGTCATAGAATATAAGTCATTGATTTGTTGGTTTTATTTGTTGGAGTTAAAGTGCCTTAACCATGTGCAAAACACTTTTGGACGTGAGCTGTCGCTCTTACCACGTTGAAATATGTGTGGGTAGATTAAGCGAGAGCGCTCTCTGCTGGTTGAAAAAGCTTACAGCACCTGGTATTCCCAGGCGGTCTCCCATCCAGGTACTAACCAGGCCCTACCCTGCTTAGCTTCCGAGATCAGACGAGATCGGGCGCATCCAGGCTGGTTTGGCCATAAGCTGAAGCTGCAGCTTGAAATACTTCTTATATGGAGTTGAAGATAAGTCATATAATACAAGTCATTGATTTGTTGGTGATAATAATTTAGAAGCGCTTATTTGTTGGAGTTAAAGTGCCTTAACCATGTGCAAAACACTTTAGGACGTGAGCTGTCGCTGTTACCACGTTGAAATATGTGTAGGTAGATTAAGCGAGAGCGCTCTCTGCTGGTTGAAAATGCTTACAGCACCTGGTATTCCGAGGCGGTCTCCCATCCAAGTACTAACCGGGCCCGACCCTGCTTAGCTTCCGAGATCAGACGAGATCGGGCGCATCCAGGCTGGTATGGCCGTAAGCTGAAGTTGCAGCTTGAAATACCTCTTATATGGAGTTGAAGATAAGTCATATAATATAAGTCATTGATTTGTTGGTGATAATAATTTAGAAGCACTTATTTGTTGGAGTTAAAGTGCCTTAACCATGTGCAAAACACTTTAGGACATGAGCTGTCGCTGTTACCACGTTGAAATATGTGTGGGTAGATTAAGCGAGAGCGCTCTCTGCTGGTTGAAAAAGCTTACAGCACCTGGTATTCCCAGGCGGTCTCCCATCCAAGTACTAACCAGGCCCGACCCTGCTTAGCTTCCGAGATCAGGGGCCTGTACTACGAAGCGGGATTTGGGGTTAGCGAGGTAACTTCAGGTTTAACCCTGGGTTTTCAGGACTACGACGGTGGTTCACTTCTTATCGGGGCACATCGCCATGGTAACTTATGCTGAACCGCTAACCTGCTCCGGAGCAGGTTATGTTCGAGATACAGATCGCCGGGTGTAAAAGCACCGCCCACTGACCAATCAGCTCTCTTGGAAAATGGCACACCCTTTCGAAGAGAATCCAGTGGAGCTTGGTGCGCGGATCGTGAGAGGATCCCTCCGAACAGAACGCGTATTCAGGGCCACCAAAACCCCTTTGCTTTCCCTGTATGAACGATCCAAAAAAATCAAAAAAAAAGGAAAAAAGGAAAAAAAGAAAAAAGAGGTGGAGGAGAAAATAAAAAATAAATCAATCAATGAATAAATAAAACAAATCATCACCCAAAATCCGATGTACAGTCAATCCAAAACTAATACCAATTAAATAAATAAATCAAGAAGAAATCAAAAAGAAGATGCATTTGTAAGGGGATAGCAAAAAAGGGATTTTCAATTTCGTCCCTCGAACATTCTGAGAAGTCACTTTAAAATACTAAACACCCCCCTCCTGAAAAAATAAAAAATAAAATAAAATAAATAAAAAAACCCAATTCTTTGGTACAGCATCAGCACAAGTTATCGGTCAACAACAATAGTTATAGAACCAATATATACAGGACTGTCTCAGAAAATTAGAATATTGTGATTTTCTGTAATGCAAACACAAAAACAAAAAAATGTCATACATTCTGGATTCATTACAAATCAACTGAAATATTGCAAGCCTTTTATTATTTTAATATTGCTGATCATGGTTTACAGTTTAAGATTAAGATTCCCAGAATATTCAAATATATGTTTATATCCCTATGAATTTACACATTTATACAGTCAGCGATCTTTTGCCAGCTGTCTTTCCTGCATTTTGCAGCTGCAACTGTGTTGCTTTTTGCCTGTATTATATGCCTATACTCATCATATTTCCGTAAAATTATAGTTTGCTCTTCGCTACTGAAATAAGCGGCTCTGACAGCGGACTTCTCCATGCTTGCGATTGGTCATGCGCTGAAAACACCGCCCCTTTTATGTGCACGCGCTCATATCCAGATTGGAGAAACCTGGGTTGATATACCGAGTTGATAACCACTGTCGTGTGACCGCTTAGCGTGATTGCAATTGTCCCGCTTAGTGAATCTGGATAAGGAAAAGATATCCTGGATATGTTGAACTTGCTTCGTAGTACAGGCCCCAGACGAGATCGGGTGCATCCAGGCTGGTATGGCCGTAAGCAGAAGCTGCAGCTTGAAATACCTCTTATATGGAGTTGAAGATAAGTCATAGAATATAAGTCATTGATTTGTTGGTTTTATTTGTTGGAGTTAAAGTGCCTTAACCATGTGCAAAACACTTTAGGACGTGAGCTGTTGCTGTTACCACGTTGAAATATGTGTGGGTAGATTAAGCGAGAGCGCTCTCTGCTGGTTGAAAATGCTTACAGCACCTGGTATTCCCAGGCGGTCTCCCATCCAAGTACTAACCAGGCCCGACCCTGCTTAGCTTCCGAGATCAGACGAGATCGGACGCATCCAGGCTGGTATGGCCGTAAGCAGAAGCTGCTGCTTGAAATACCTCTTATATGGAGTTGAAGATAAGTCATATAATATAAGTCATTGATTTGTTGGTGATAATAATTTAGAAGCGTTTATTTGTTGGAGTTAAAGTGCCTTAACCATGTGCAAAACACTTTAGGACGTGAGCTGTCGCTGTTACCACGTTGAAATATGTGTGGGTAGATTAAGCGAGAGCGTTCTCTGCTGGTTGAAAAAGCTTACAGCACCTGGTATTCCCAGGCGGTCTCCCATCCAAGTACTAACCAGGCCCGACCCTGCTTAGCTTCCGAGATCAGACGAGATCGGGCGCATCCAGGCTGGTATGGCCGTAAGCAGAATCTGCTGCTTGAAATACCTCTTATATGGAGTTGAAGATAAGTCATAGAATATAAGTCATTGATTTGTTGGTTTTATTTGTTGGAGTTAAAGTGCCTTAACCATGTGCAAAACACTTTAGGACGTGAGCTGTCGCTGTTACCACGTTGAAATATGTATGGGTAGATTAAGCGTGAGCGCTCTCTGCTGGTTGAAAAAGCTTACAGCACCTGGTATTCCCAGGCGGTCTCCCATCCAAGTACTAACAAGGCCTGACCCTGCTTAGCTTCCGAGATCAGACGAGATCGGGCGCATCCAGGCTGGTATGGCCGTAAGCAGAAGCTGCAGCTTGAAATACCTCTGATATGGAGTTGAAGATAAGTCATAGAATATAAGTCATTGATTTGTTGGTTTTATTTGTTGGAGTTAAAGTGCCTTAACCATGTGCAAAACACTTTAGGACGTGAGCTGTCGCTCTTACCACGTTGAAATATGTGCGGGTAGATTAAGCGAGAGCGCTCTCTGCTGGTTGAAAAAGCTTACAGCACCTGGTATTCCCAGGCGGTCTCCCATCCAAGTACTAACCAGGCCCGACCCTGCTTAGCTTCCGAGATCAGACGAGATCGGGCGCATCCAGGCTGGTATGGCCGTAAGCTGAAGCTGCAGCTTGAAATACTTCTTATATGGAGTTGAAGATAAGTATATAATACAAGTCATTGATTTGTTGGTGATAATAATTTAGAAGCGCTTATTTGTTGGAGTTAAAGTGCCTTAACGATGTGCAAAACACTTTAGGACGTGAGCTGTCGCTGTTACCACGTTGAAATATGTGTGGGTAGATTAAGCGAGAGCGCTCTCTGCTGGTTGAAAAAGCTTACAGCACCTGGTATTCCCAGGCTGTCTCCCATCCAAGTACTAACCAAGCCCGACCCTGCTTAGCTTCCGAGATCAGACGAGATCGGGCGCATCCAGGCTGGTATGGCCGTAAGCTGAAGCTGAAGCTGCAGCTTGAAATACCTCTTATATGGAGTTGAAGATAAGTCATATGATATAAGTCATTGATTTGTTGGTTTTATTTGTTGGAGTTAAAGTGCCTTAACCATATGCAAAACACTTTAGGACGTGAGCTGTCGCTGTTACCACGTTGAAATATGTGTGGCTAGATTAAGCGAGACCGTTCTCTGCTGGTTGAAAAAGCTTACAGCACCTGGTATTCCCAGGCTGTCTCCCATCCAAGTACTAACCAGGCCCGACCCTGCTTAGCTTCTGAGATCAGACGAGATCGGGCGCATCCAGGCTGGTATGGGCGTAAGCAGAAACTGCAGCTTGAAATACCTCTTATATGGAGTTGAAGATAAGTCATAGAATATAAGTCATTGATTTGTTGGTTTTATTTGTTGGAGTTAAAGTGCCTTAACCATGTGCAAAACACTTTAGGACGTGAGCTGTCGCTCTTACCACGTTGAAATATGTGTGGGTAGATTAAGCGAGAGCGCTCTCTGCTGGTTGAAAATGCTTACAGCACCTGGTATTCCCAGGCGGTCTCCCATCCAAGTACTAACCAGGCCCGACCCTGCTTAGCTTCCGAGATCAGACGAGATCGGGCGCATCCAGGCTGGTATGGCCGTAAGCAGAAGCTGCTGCTTGAAATACCTCTTATATGGAGTTGAAGATAAGTCATATAATATAAGTCATTGATTTGTTGGTGATAATAATTTAGAAGCGTTTATTTGTTGGAGTTAAAGTGCCTTAACCATGTGCAAAACACTTTAGGACGTGAGCTGTCGCTGTTACCACGTTGAAATATGTGTGGGTAGATTAAGCGAGAGCGCTCTCTGCCGGTTGAAAATGCTTACAGCACCTGGTATTCCCAGGCGGTCTCCCATCCAAGCACTAACCAGGCCCGACCCTGCTTAGCTTCCGAGATCAGACGAGATCGGGCGCATCCAGGCTGGTATGGCCGTAAGCAGAAGCAGCAGCTTGAAATACCTCTTATATGGAGTTGAAGATAAGTCATAGAATATAAGTCATTTATTTGTTGGTTTTATTTGTTTGGAATTAAAGTGCCTTAACCATGTGCAAAACACTTTAGGACGTGAGCTGTCGCTGTTACCACGTTGAAATATGTGTGGGTAGATTAAGCGAGAGCGTTCTCTGCTGGTTGAAAAAGCTTACAGCACCTGGTATTCCCAGGCGGTCTCCCATCCAAGTACTAACCAGGCCCGACCCTGCTTAGCTTCCGAGATCAGACGAGATCGGGCGCATCCAGGCTGGTATGGCCGTAAGCAGAATCTGCTGCTTGAAATACCTCTTATATGGAGTTGAAGATAAGTCATAGAATATAAGTCATTGATTTGTTGGTTTTATTTGTTGGAGTTAAAGTGCCTTAACCATGTGCAAAACACTTTAGGACGTGAGCTGTCGCTGTTACCACGTTGAAATATGTGTGGGTAGA
This sequence comes from Cololabis saira, assembly GCF_033807715.1. NCBI lineage: Eukaryota > Metazoa > Chordata > Actinopteri > Beloniformes > Belonidae > Cololabis > Cololabis saira. The sequence continues at coordinate 75,178 of NW_026906221.1, forward strand.
TTAAGCGTGAGCGCTCTCTGCTGGTTGAAAAAGCTTACAGCACCTGGTATTCCCAGGCGGTCTCCCATCCAAGTACTAACAAGGCCTGACCCTGCTTAGCTTCCGAGATCAGACGAGATCGGGCGCATCCAGGCTGGTATGGCCGTAAGCAGAAGCTGCAGCTTGAAATACCTCTGATATGGAGTTGAAGATAAGTCATAGAATATAAGTCATTGATTTGTTGGTTTTATTTGTTGGAGTTAAAGTGCCTTAACCATGTGCAAAACACTTTAGGACGTGAGCTGTCGCTCTTACCACATTGAAATATGTGTGGGTAGATTAAGCGAGAGCGCTCTCTGCTGGTTGAAAAAGCTTACAGCACCTGGTATTCCCAGGCGGTCTCCCATCCAAGTACTAACCAGGCCCGACACTGCTTAGCTTCCGAGATCAGACGAGATCGGGCGCATCCAGGCTGGTATGGCCGTAAGCTGAAGCTGCAGCTTGAAATACTTCTTATATGGAGTTGAAGATAAGTATATAATACAAGTCATTGATTTGTTGGTGATAATAATTTAGAAGCGCTTATTTGTTGGAGTTAAAGTGCCTTAACGATGTGCAAAACACTTTAGGACGTGAGCTGTCGCTGTTACCACGTTGAAATATGTGTGGGTAGATTAAGCGAGAGCGCTCTCTGCTGGTTGAAAAAGCTTACAGCACCTGGTATTCCCAGGCTGTCTCCCATCCAAGTACTAACCAAGCCCGACCCTGCTTAGCTTCCGAGATCAGACGAGATCGGGCGCATCCGGGCTGGTATGGCCGTAAGCTGAAGCTGAAGTTGCAGCTTGAAATACCTCTTATATGGAGTTGAAGATAAGTCATATGATATAAGTCATTGATTTGTTGGTTTTATTTGTTGGAGTTAAAGTGCCTTAACCATATGCAAAACACTTTAGGACGTGAGCTGTCGCTGTTACCACGTTGAAATATGTGTGGCTAGATTAAGCGAGACCGTTCTCTGCTGGTTGAAAAAGCTTACAGCACCTGGTATTCCCAGGCTGTCTCCCATCCAAGTACTAACCAGGCCCGACCCTGCTTAGCTTCTGAGATCAGACGAGATCGGGCGCATCCAGGCTGGTATGGGCGTAAGCAGAAGCTGCAGCTTGAAATACCTCTGATATGGAGTTGAAGATAAGTCATAGAATATAAGTCATTGATTTGTTGGTTTTATTTGTTGGAGTTAAAGTGCCTTAACCATGTGCAAAACACTTTAGGACGTGAGCTGTCGCTCTTACCACGTTGAAATATGTGTGGGTAGATTAAGCGAGAGCGCTCTCTGCTGGTTGAAAAAGCTTACAGCACCTGGTATTCCCAGGCGGTCTCCCATCCAAGTACTAACCAGGCCCGACCCTGCTTAGCTTCCGAGATCAGACGAGATCGGGCGCATCCAGGCTGGTATGGCCGTAAGCTGAAGCTGCAGCTTGAAATACTTCTTATATGGAGTTGAAGATAAGTATATAATACAAGTCAGTGATTTGTTGGTGATAATAATTTAGAAGCGCTTATTTGTTGGAGTTAAAGTGCCTTAACCATGTGAAAAACACTTTAGGACGTGAGCTGTTGCTGTTACCACGTTGAAATATGTGTGGGTAGATTAAGCGAGAGCACTCTCTGCTGGTTGAAAAAGCTTACAGCACCTGGTATTCCCAGGCGGTCTCCCATCCAAGTACTAACCAGGCCCGACCCTGCTTAGCTTCCGAGATCAGACGAGATCGGGCGCATCCAGGCTGGTATGGCTGTAAGCAGAAGCTGCAGCTTGAAATACCTCTTATATGGAGTTGAAGATAAGTCATAGCATATAAGTCATTGATTTGTTGGTTTTATTTGTTGGAGTTAAAGTGCCTTAACCATGTGCAAAACCCTTTAGGACGTGAGCTGTCGCTGTTACCACGTTGAAATATGTGTGGGTAGATTAAGCGAGAGCGCTCTCTGCTGGTTGAAAAAGCTTACAGCACCTGATATTCCCAGGCGGTCTCCCATCCAAGTACTAACCAGGCCCGACCCTGCTTAGCTTCCGAGATCAGACGAGATCGGGCGCATCCAGGCTGGTATGGCCGTAAGCTGAAGCTGCAGCTTGAAATACCTCTTATATGGAGTTGAAGATAAGTCATATAATATAAGTCATTGATTTGTTGGTGATAATAATTTAGAAGCGCTTATTTGTTGGAGTTAAAGTGCGTTAACCATGTGCAAAACACTTTAGGACGTGAGCTGTCGCTGTTACCACGTTGAAATATGTGTGGGTAGATTAAGCGAGAGCGCTCTCTGCTGGTTGAAAATGCTTACAGCACCTGGTATTCCCAGGCGGTCTCCCATCCAAGTACTAACCAGGCCCGACCCTGCTTAGCTTCCGAGATCAGACAAGATCAGGCGCATCCAGGCTGGTATGGCCGTAAGCAGAAGCTGCTGCTTGAAATACCTCTTATATGGAGTTGAAGATAAGTCATATAATATAAGTCATTGATTTGTTGGTGATAATAATTTAGAAGCGCTTATTTGTTGGAGTTAAAGTGCCTTAACCATGTGAAAAACACTTTTGGACGTGAGCTGTCGCTGTTACCACGTTGAAATATGTGTGGGTAGATTAAGCGAGAGCGCTCTCTGCTGGTTGAAAAAGCTTACAGCACCTGGTATTCCCAGGCGGTCTCCCATCCAAGTACTAACCAGGCCCGACCCTGCTTAGCTTCCGAGATCAGACGAGATCGGGCGCATCCATGCTGGTATGGCCGTAAGCAGAAGCTGCAGCTTGAAATACCTCTTATATGGAGTTGAAGATAAGTCATAGAATATAAGTCATTGATTTGTTGGTTTTATTTGTTGGAGTTAAAGTGCCTTAACCATGTGCAAAACACTTTTGGACGTGAGCTGTCGCTCTTACCACGTTGAAATATGTGTGGGTAGATTAAGCGAGAGCGCTCTCTGCTGGTTGAAAAAGCTTACAGCACCTGGTATTCCCAGGCGGTCTCCCATCCAGGTACTAACCAGGCCCTACCCTGCTTAGCTTCCGAGATCAGACGAGATCGGGCGCATCCAGGCTGGTATGGCCATAAGCTGAAGCTGCAGCTTGAAATACTTCTTATATGGAGTTGAAGATAAGTCATATAATACAAGTCATTGATTTGTTGGTGATAATAATTTAGAAGCGCTTATTTGTTGGAGTTAAAGTGCCTTAACCATGTGCAAAACACTTTAGGACGTGAGCTGTCGCTGTTACCACGTTGAAATATGTGTAGGTAGATTAAGCGAGAGCGCTCTCTGCTGGTTGAAAATGCTTACAGCACCTGGTATTCCCAGGCGGTCTCCCATCCAAGTACTAACCAGGCCCGACCCTGCTTAGCTTCCGAGATCAGACAAGATCAGGCGCATCCAGGCTGGTATGGCCGTAAGCAGAAGCTGCAGCTTGAAATACCTCTTATATGGAGTTGAAGATAAGTCATAGAATATAAGTCATTGATTTGTTGGTTTTATTTGTTGGAGTTAAAGTGCCTTAACCATGTGCAAAACACTTTTGGACGTGAGCTGTCGCTCTTACCACGTTGAAATATGTGTGGGTAGATTAAGCGAGAGCGCTCTCTGCTGGTTGAAAAAGCTTACAGCACCTGGTATTCCCAGGCGGTCTCCCATCCAGGTACTAACCAGGCCCTACCCTGCTTAGCTTCCGAGATCAGACGAGATCGGGCGCATCCAGGCTGGTATGGCCATAAGCTGAAGCTGCAGCTTGAAATACTTCTTATATGGAGTTGAAGATAAGTCATATAATACAAGTCATTGATTTGTTGGTGATAATAATTTAGAAGCGCTTATTTGTTGGAGTTAAAGTGCCTTAACCATGTGCAAAACACTTTAGGACGTGAGCTGTCGCTGTTACCACGTTGAAATATGTGTAGGTAGATTAAGCGAGAGTGCTCTCTGCTGGTTGAAAATGCTTACAGCACCTGGTATTCCCAGGCGGTCTCCCATCCAAGTACTAACCAGGCCCGACCCTGCTTAGCTTCCGAGATCAGACAAGATCAGGCGCATCCAGGCTGGTATGGCCGTAAGCAGAAGCTGCTGCTTGAAATACCTCTTATATGGAGTTGAAGATAAGTCATATAATATAAGTCATTGATTTGTTGGTGATAATAATTTAGAAGCGCTTATTTGTTGGAGTTAAAGTGCCTTAACCATGTGAAAAACACTTTTGGACGTGAGCTGTCGCTGTTACCACGTTGAAATATGTGTGGGTAGATTAAGCGAGAGCGCTCTCTGCTGGTTGAAAAAGCTTACAGCACCTGGTATTCCCAGGCGGTCTCCCATCCAAGTACTAACCAGGCCCGACCCTGCTTAGCTTCCGAGATCAGACGAGATCGGGCGCATCCATGCTGGTATGGCCGTAAGCAGAAGCTGCAGCTTGAAATACCTCTTATATGGAGTTGAAGATAAGTCATAGAATATAAGTCATTGATTTGTTGGTTTTATTTGTTGGAGTTAAAGTGCCTTAACCATGTGCAAAACACTTTTGGACGTGAGCTGTCGCTCTTACCACGTTGAAATATGTGTGGGTAGATTAAGCGAGAGCGCTCTCTGCTGGTTGAAAAAGCTTACAGCACCTGGTATTCCCAGGCGGTCTCCCATCCAGGTACTAACCAGGCCCTACCCTGCTTAGCTTCCGAGATCAGACGAGATCGGGCGCATCCAGGCTGGTATGGCCATAAGCTGAAGCTGCAGCTTGAAATACTTCTTATATGGAGTTGAAGATAAGTCATATAATACAAGTCATTGATTTGTTGGTGATAATAATTTAGAAGCGCTTATTTGTTGGAGTTAAAGTGCCTTAACCATGTGCAAAACACTTTAGGACGTGAGCTGTCGCTGTTACCACGTTGAAATATGTGTAGGTAGATTAAGCGAGAGCGCTCTCTGCTGGTTGAAAATGCTTACAGCACCTGGTATTCCGAGGCGGTCTCCCATCCAAGTACTAACCGGGCCCGACCCTGCTTAGCTTTCGAGATCAGACGAGATCGGGCGCATCCAGGCTGGTATGGCCGTAAGCTGAAGTTGCAGCTTGAAATACCTCTTATATGGAGTTGAAGATAAGTCATATAATATAAGTCATTGATTTGTTGGTGATAATAATTTAGAAGCACTTATTTGTTGGAGTTAAAGTGCCTTAACCATGTGCAAAACACTTTAGGACATGAGCTGTCGCTGTTACCACGTTGAAATATGTGTGGGTAGATTAAGCGAGAGCGCTCTCTGCTGGTTGAAAAAGCTTACAGCACTTGGTATTCCCAGGCGGTCTCCCATCCAAGTACTAACCAGGCCCGACCCTGCTTAGCTTCCGAGATCAGGGGCCTGTACTACGAAGCGGGATTTGGGGTTAGCGAGGTAACTTCAGGTTTAACCCTGGGTTTTCAGGACTACGACGGTGGTTCACTTCTTATCGGGGCACATCATCATGGTAACTTATGCTGAACCGCTAACCTGCTCCGGAGCAGGTTATGTTCGAGATACAGATCGCCGGGTGTAAAAGCACCGCCCACTGACCAATCAGCTCTCTTGGAAAATGGCATGCCCTTTCGAAGAGAATCCAGTGGAGCTTGGTGCGCGGATCGTGAGAGGATCCCTCCGAACAGAACGCGTATTCAGGGCCACCAAAACCCCTTTGCTTTCCCTGTATGAACGATCCAAAAAAATCAAAAAAAAAGGAAAAAAGGAAAAAAAGAAAAAAGAGGTGGAGGAGAAAATAAAAAATAAATCAATCAATGAATAAATAAAACAAATCATCACCCAAAATCCGATGTACAGTCAATCCAAAACTAATACCAATTAAATAAATAAATCAAGAAGAAATCAAAAAGAAGATGCATTTGTAAGGGGATAGCAAAAAAGGGATTTTCAATTTCGTCCCTCGAACATTCTGAGAAGTCACTTTAAAATACTAAACACCCCCCTCCTGAAAAAATAAAAAATAAAATAAAATAAATAAAAAAACCCAATTCTTTGGTACAGCATCAGCACAAGTTATCGGTCAACAACAATAGTTATAGAACCAATATATACAGGACTGTCTCAGAAAATTAGAATATTGTGATTTTCTGTAATGCAAACACAAAAACAAAAAAATGTCATACATTCTGGATTCATTACAAATCAACTGAAATATTGCAAGCCTTTTATTATTTTAATATTGCTGATCATGGTTTACAGTTTAAGATTAAGATTCCCAGAATATTCAAATATATGTTTATATCCCTATGAATTTACACATTTATACAGTCAGCGATCTTTTGCCAGCTGTCTTTCCTGCATTTTGCAGCTGCAACTGTGTTGCTTTTTGCCTGTATTATATGCCTATACTCATCATATTTCCGTAAAATTATAGTTTGCTCTTCGCTACTGAAATAAGCGGCTCTGACAGCGGACTTCTCCATGCTTGCGATTGGTCATGCGCTGAAAACACCGCCCCTTTTATGTGCACGCGCTCATATCCAGATTGGAGAAACCTGGGTTGATATACCGAGTTGATAACCACTGTCGTGTGACCGCTTAGCGTGATTGCAATTGTCCCGCTTAGTGAATCTGGATAAGGAAAAGATATCCTGGATATGTTGAACTTGCTTCGTAGTACAGGCCCCAGACGAGATTGGGTGCATCCAGGCTGGTATGGCCGTAAGCAGAAGCTGCTGCTTGAAATACCTCTTATATGGAGTTGAAGATAAGTCATATAATATAAGTCATTGATTTGTTGGTGATAATAATTTAGAAGCGTTTATTTGTTGGAGTTAAAGTGCCTTAACCATGTGCAAAACACTTTAGGACGTGAGCTGTCGCTGTTACCACGTTGAAATATGTGTGGGTAGATTAAGCGAGAGCGCTCTCTGCTGGTTGAAAATGCTTACAGCACCTGGTATTCCCAGGCGGTCTCCCATCCAAGTACTAACCAGGCCCGACCCTGCTTAGCTTCCGAGATCAGACGAGATCGGGCGCATCCAGGCTGGTATGGCCGTAAGCAGAAGCAGCAGCTTGAAATACCTCTTATATGGAGTTGAAGATAAGTCATAGAATATAAGTCATTTATTTGTTGGTTTTATTTGTTTGGAATTAAAGTGCCTTAACCATGTGCAAAACACTTTAGGACGTGAGCTGTCGCTGTTACCACGTTGAAATATGTGTGGGTAGATTAAGCGAGAGCGTTCTCTGCTGGTTGAAAAAGCTTACAGCACCTGGTATTCCCAGGCCGTCTCCCATCCAAGTACTAACCAGGCCCGACCCTGCTTAGCTTCCGAGATCAGACGAGATCGGGCG
>NW_026906221.1:85000-90000 GCF_033807715.1 Cololabis saira
CACCTGGTATTCCCAGGCGGTCTCCCATCCAAGTACTAACCAGGCTCTACCCTGCTTAGCTTCCGAGATCAGACGAGATCGGGCGCATCCAGGCTGGTATGGCCATAAGCTGAAGCTGCAGCTTGAAATACCTCTTATATGGAGTTGAAGATAAGTCATATAATACAAGTCATTGATTTGTTGGTGATAATAATTTAGAAGCGCTTATTTGTTGGAGTTAAAGTGCCTTAACCATGTGCAAAACACTTTAGGACGTGAGCTGTCGCTGTTACCACGTTGAAATATGTGTAGGTAGATTAAGCGAGAGCGCTCTCTGCTGGTTGAAAATGCTTACAGCACCTGGTATTCCGAGGCGGTGTCCCATCCAAGTACTAACCAGGCCCGACCCTGCTTAGCTTCCGAGATCAGACGAGATCGGGCGCATCCAGGCTGGTATGGCCGTAAGCAGAAGCTGCAGCTTGAAATACCTCTTATATGGAGTTGAAGATAAGTCATAGCATATAAGTCATTGATTTGTTGGTTTTATTTGTTGGAGTTAAAGTGCCTTAACCATGTGCAAAACCCTTTAGGACGTGAGCTGACGCTGTTACCACGTTGAAATATGTGTGGGTAGATTAAGCGAGAGCGCTCTCTGCTGGTTGAAAAAGCTTACAGCACCTGATATTCCCAGGCGGTCTCCCATCCAAGTACTAACCAGGCCCGACCCTGCTTAGCTTCCGAGATCAGACGAGATCGGGCGCATCCAGGCTGGTATGGCCGTAAGCTGAAGCTGCAGCTTGAAATACCTCTTATATGGAGTTGAAGATAAGTCATAGAATATAAGTCATTGATTTGTTGGTTTTATTTGTTGGAGTTTAAGTGCCTTAACCATGTGCAAAACACTTTAGGACGTGAGCTGTCGCTGTTACCACGTTGAAATATGTGTGGGTAGATTAAGCGAGAGCGCTCTCTGCTGGTTGAAAAAGCTTACAGCACCTGATATTCCCAGGCGGTCTCCCATCCAAGTACTAACCAGGCCCGACCCTGCTTAGCTTCCGAGATCAGACGAGATCGGGCGCATCCAGGCTGGTATGGCCGTAAGCTGAAGCTGCAGCTTGAAATACCTCTTATATGGAGTTGAAGATAAGTCATATAATATAAGTCATTGATTTGTTGGTGATAATAATTTAGAAGCGCTTATTTGTTGGAGTTAAAGTGCCTTAACCATGTGCAAAACACTATAGGACGTGAGCTGTCGCTGTTACCACGTTGAAATATGTGTGGGTAGATTAAGCGAGAGCGCTCTCTGCTGGTTGAAAATGCTTACAGCACCTGGTATTCCCAGGCGGTCTCCCATCCAAGTACTAACCAGGCCCGACCCTGCTTAGCTTCCGAGATCAGACAAGATCGGGCACATCCAGGCTGGTATGGCCGTAAGCAGAAGCTGCTGCTTGAAATACCTCTTATATGGAGTTGAAGATAAGTCATATAATATAAGTCATTGATTTGTTGGTGATAATAATTTAGAAGCGCTTATTTGTTGGAGTTAAAGTGCCTTAACCATGTGCAAAACACTTTTGGACGTGAGCTGTCGCTCTTACCACGTTGAAATATGTGTGGGTAGATTAAGCGAGAGCGCTCTCTGCTGGTTGAAAAAGCTTACAGCACCTGATATTCCCAGGCGGTCTCCCATCCAAGTACTAACCAGGCCCGACCCTGCTTAGCTTCCGAGATCAGACGAGATGGGGCGCATCCAGGCTGGTATGGCCATAAGCAGAAGCTGCAGCTTGAAATACCTCTTATATGGAGTTGAAGATAAGTCATATAATACAAGTCATTGATTTGTTGGTGATAATCATTTAGAAGCGCTTATTTGTTGGAGTTAAAGTGCCTTAACCATGTGCAAAACACTTTAGGACGTGAGCTGTCGCTGTTACCACGTTGAAATATGTGTAGGTAGATTAAGCGAGAGCGCTCTCTGCTGGTTGAAAATGCTTACAGCACCTGGTATTCCCAGGCGGTCTCCCATCCAAGTACTAACCAGGCCCGACCCTGCTTAGCTTCCGAGATCAGACAAGATCGGGCGCATCCAGGCTGGTATGGCCGTAAGCAGAATCTGCTGCTTGAAATACCTCTTATATGGAGTTGAAGATAAGTCATATAATACAAGTCATTGATTTGTTGGTGATAATAATTTAGAAGCGCTTATTTGTTGGAGTTAAAGTGCCTTAACCATGTGCAAAACACTTTAGGACGTGAGCTGTCGCTGTTACCACGTTGAAATATGTGTAGGTAGATTAAGCGAGAGCGCTCTCTGCTGGTTGAAAATGCTTACAGCACCTGGTATTCCGAGGCGGTCTCCCATCCAAGTACTAACCAGGCCCGACCCTGCTTAGCTTCCGAGATCAGACGAGATCGGGCGCATCCAGGCTGGTATGGCCGTAAGCAGAATCTGCTGCTTGAAATACCTCTTATATGGAGTTGAAGATAAGTCATAGAATATAAGTCATAGAATATAAGTCATTGATTTGTTGGTTTTATTTGTTGGAGTTAAAGTGCCTTAACCATGTGCAAAACACTTTAGGACGTGAGCTGTCGCTGTTACCACGTTGAAATATGTGTGGGTAGATTAAGCGAGAGCGCTCTCTGCTGGTTGAAAAAGCTTACAGCACCTGATATTCCCAGGCGGTCTCCCATCCAAGTACTAACCAGGCCCGACCCTGCTTAGCTTCCGAGATCAGACGAGATCGGGCGCATCCAGGCTGGTCTGGCCGTAAGCTGAAGCTGCAGCTTGAAATACCTCTTATATGGAGTTGAAGATAAGTCATATAATATAAGTCATTGATTTGTTGGTGATAATAATTTAGAAGCGCTTATTTGTTGGGTTTAAAGTGCCTTAACCATGTGCAAAACACTTTAGGACGTGAGCTGTCGCTGTTACCACGTTGAAATATGTGTGGGTAGATTAAGCGAGAGCGCTCTCTGCTGGTTGAAAATGCTTACAGCACCTGGTATTCCCAGGCGGTCTCCCATCCAAGTACTAACCAGGCCCGACCCTGCTTAGCTTCCGAGATCAGACAAGATCGGGCACATCCAGGCTGGTATGGCCGTAAGCAGAAGCTGCTGCTTGAAATACCTCTTATATGGAGTTGAAGATAAGTCATAGAATATAAGTCATTGATTTGTTGGTTTTATTTGTTGGAGTTAAAGTGCCTTAACCATGTGAAAAACACTTTTGGACGTGAGCTGTCGCTCTTACCACGTTGAAATATGTGTGGGTAGATTAAGCGAGAGCGCTCTCTGCTGGTTGAAAAAGCTTACAGCACCTGGTATTCCCAGGCGGTCTCCCATCCAAGTACTAACCAGGCCCGACCCTGCTTAGCTTCTGAGATCAGACGAGATCGGGCGCATCCAGGCTGGTATGGCCGTAAGCAGAAGCTGCAGCTTGAAATACCTCTTATATGGAGTTGAAGATAAGTCATAGAATATAAGTCATTGATTTGTTGGTTTTATTTGTTGGAGTTAAAGTGCCTTAACCATGTGCAAAACACTTTAGGACGTGAGCTGTCGCTCTTACCACGTTGAAATATGTGTGGGTAGATTAAGCAAGAGCGCTCTCTGCTGGTTGAAAGAGCTTACAGCACCTGGTATTCCCAGGCGGTCTCCCATTCAAGTACTAACCAGGCCCGACCCTGCTTAGCTTCCGAGATCAGACGAGATCGGGCGCATCCAGGCTGGTATGGCCGTAAGCTGAAGCTGCAGCTTGAAATACTTCTTATATGGAGTTGAAGATAAGTATATAATACAAGTCATTGATTTGTTGGTGATAATAATTTAGAAGCGCTTATTTGTTGGAGTTAAAGTGCCTTAACCATGTGCAAAACACTTTAGGACGTGAGCTGTTGCTGTTACCACGTTGAAATATGTGTGGGTAGATTAAGCGAGAGCGCTCTCGGCTGGTTGAAAATGCTTACAGCACCTGGTATTCCCAGGCGGTCTCCCATCCAAGTACTAACCAGGCCCGACCCTGCTTAGCTTCCGAGATCAGACGAGATCGGGCGCATCCAGGCTGGTATGGCCGTAAGCAGAAGCTACTGCTTGAAATACCTCTTATATGGAGTTGAAGATAAGTCATATAATATAAGTCATTGATTTGTTGGTGATAATAATTTAGAAGCGTTTATTTGTTGGAGTTAAAGTGCCTTAACCATGTGAAAAACACTTTTGGACGTGAGCTGTCGCTGTTACCACGTTGAAATATGTGTGGGTAGATTAAGCGAGAGCGCTCTCTGCTGGTTGAAAATACTTACAGTACCTGGTATTCCCAGGCGGTCTCCCATCCAAGTACTAACCAGGCCCGACCCTGCTTAGCTTCCGAGATCAGACGAGATCGGGCGCATCCAGGCTGGTATGGCCGTAAGCAGAAGCAGCAGCTTGAAATACCTCTTATATGGAGTTAAAGATAAGTCATAGAATATAAGTCATTTATTTGTTGGTTTTATTTGTTTGGAATTAAAGTGCCTTAACCATGTGCAAAACACTTTAGGACGTGAGCTGTCGCTGTTACCACGTTGAAATATGTGTGGGTAGATTAAGCGAGAGCGTTCTCTGCTGGTTGAAAAAGCTTACAGCACCTGGTATTCCCAGGCGGTCTCCCATCCAAGTACTAACCAGGCCCGACCCTGCTTAGCTTCCGAGATCAGACGAGATCGGGCGCATCCAGGCTGGTATGGCCGTAAGCAGAAGCTACTGCTTGAAATACCTCTTATATGGAGTTGAAGGTAAGTCATATAATATAAGTCATTGATTTGTTGGTGATAATAATTTAGAAGCGTTTATTTGTTGGAGTTAAAGTGCCTTAACCATGTGCAAAACACTTTAGGACGTGAGCTGTTGCTGTTACAACGTTGAAATATGTGTGGGTAGATTAAGCGAGAGCGCTCTCTGCTGGTTGAAGATGCCTACAGCACCTGGTATTCCCAGGCGGTCTCCCATCCAAGTACTAACCAGGCCCGACCCTG
>NW_026906221.1:95000-100000 GCF_033807715.1 Cololabis saira
ACTTCTTATATGGAGTTGAAGATAAGTATATAATACAAGTCATTGATTTGTTTGTGATAATAATTTAGAAGCGCTTATTTGTTGGAGTTAAAGTGCCTTAACCATGTGCAAAACACTTTAGGACGTGAGCTGTCGCTGTTACCACGTTGAAATATGTGTGGGTAGATTAAGCGAGAGCGCTCTCTGCTGGTTGAAAAAGCTTACAGCACCTGGTATTCCCAGGCGGTCTCCCATCCAAGTACTAACCAAGCCCGACCCTGCTTAGCTTCCGAGATCAGGCGAGATCGGGCGCATCCAGGCTGGTATGGCCGTAAGCTGAAGCTGAAGCTGCAGCTTGAAATACCTCTTATATGGAGTTGAAGATAAGTCATATGATATGAGTCATTGATTTGTTGGTTTTATTTGTTGGAGTTAAAGTGCCTTAACCATGTGCAAAACACTTTAGGACGTGAGCTGTCGCTGTTACCACGTTGAAATATGTGTGGCTAGATTAAGCGAGAGCGTTCTCTGCTGGTTGAAAAAGCTTACAGCACCTGGTATTCCCAGGCGGTCTCCCATCCAAGTACTAACCAGGCCCGACCCTGCTTAGCTTCCGAGATCAGACGAGATCGGGCGCATCCAGGCTGGTATGGCCGTAAGCAGAAGCTGCAGCTTGAAATACTTCTTATATGGAGTTGAAGATAAGTATATAATACAAGTCATTGATTTGTTTGTGATAATAATTTAGAAGCGCTTATTTGTTGGAGTTAAAGTGCCTTAACCATGTGCAAAACACTTTAGGACGTGAGCTGTCGCTGTTACCACGTTGAAATATGTGTGGGTAGATTAAGCGCGAGCGCTCTCTGCTGGTTGAAAAAGCTTACAGCACCTGGTATTCCCAGGCGGTCTCCCATCCAAGTACTAACCAAGCCCGACCCTGCTTAGCTTCCGAGATCAGGCGAGATCGGGCGCATCCAGGCTGGTATGGCCGTAAGCTGAAGCTGAAGCTGCAGCTTGAAATACCTCTTATATGGAGTTGAAGATAAGTCATATGATATGAGTCATTGATTTGTTGGTTTTATTTGTTGGAGTTAAAGTGCCTTAACCATGTGCAAAACACTTTAGGACGTGAGCTGTCGCTGTTACCACGTTGAAATATGTGTGGCTAGATTAAGCGAGACCGTTCTCTGCTGGTTGAAAAAGCTTACAGCACCTGGTATTCCCAGGCTGTCTCCCATCCAAGTACTAACCAGGCCCGACCCTGCTTAGCTTCCGAGATCAGACGAGATTGGGCGCATCCAGGCTGGTATGGGCGTAAGCAGAAGCTGCAGCTTGAAATACCTCTGATATGGAGTTGAAGATAAGTCATAGAATATAAGTCATTGATTTGTTGGTTTTATTTGTTGGAGTTAAAGTGCCTTAACCATGTGCAAAAGACTTTAGGACGTGAGCTGTCGCTCTTACCACGTTGAAATATGTGTGGCTAGATTAAGCGAGACCGTTCTCTGCTGGTTGAAAAAGCTTACAGCACCTGGTATTCCCAGGCTGTCTCCCATCCAAGTACTAACCAGGCCCGACCCTGCTTAGCTTCCGAGATCAGACGAGATCGGGCGCATCCAGGCTGGTATGGCCGTAAGCTGAAGCTGCAGCTTGAAATACTTCTTATATGGAGTTGAAGATAAGTATATAATACAAGTCATTGATTTGTTGGTGATAATAATTTAGAAGCGCTTATTTGTTGGAGTTAAGGTGCCTTAACTATGTGCAAAACACTTTAGGACGTGAGCTGTCGCTGTTACCACGTTGAAATATGTGTGGGTAGATTAAGCGAGAGCGTTCTCTGCTGGTTGAAAAAGCTTACGGCACCTGGTATTCCCAGGCGGTCTCCCATCCAAGTACTAACCAGGCCCGACCCTGCTTAGCTTCCGAGATCAGGCGAGATCGGGCGCATCCAGGCTGGTATGGCCGTAAGCTGAAGCTGAAGCTGCAGCTTGAAATACCTCTTATATGGAGTTGAAGATAAGTCATATGATATGAGTCATTGATTTGTTGGTTTTATTTGTTGGAGTTAAAGTGCCTTAACCATGTGCAAAACACTTTAGGACGTGAGCTGTCGCTGTTACCACGTTGAAATATGTGTGGCTAGATTAAGCGAGAGCGTTCTCTGCTGGTTGAAAAAGCTTACAGCACCTGGTATTCCCAGGCGGTCTCCCATCCAAGTACTAACCAGGCCCGACCCTGCTTAGCTTCCGAGATCAGACGAGATCGGGCGCATCCAGGCTGGTATGGCCGTAAGCAGAAGCTGCAGCTTGAAATACTTCTTATATGGAGTTGAAGATAAGTATATAATACAAGTCATTGATTTGTTTGTGATAATAATTTAGAAGCGCTTATTTGTTGGAGTTAAAGTGCCTTAACCATGTGCAAAACACTTTAGGACGTGAGCTGTCGCTGTTACCACGTTGAAATATGTGTGGGTAGATTAAGCGAGAGCGCTCTCTGCTGGTTGAAAAAGCTTACAGCACCTGGTATTCCCAGGCGGTCTCCCATCCAAGTACTAACCAAGCCCGACCCTGCTTAGCTTCCGAGATCAGGCGAGATCGGGCGCATCCAGGCTGGTATGGCCGTAAGCTGAAGCTGAAGCTGCAGCTTGAAATACCTCTTATATGGAGTTGAAGATAAGTCATATGATATGAGTCATTGATTTGTTGGTTTTATTTGTTGGAGTTAAAGTGCCTTAACCATGTGCAAAACACTTTAGGACGTGAGCTGTCGCTGTTACCACGTTGAAATATGTGTGGCTAGATTAAGCGAGACCGTTCTCTGCTGGTTGAAAAAGCTTACAGCACCTGGTATTCCCAGGCTGCCTCCCATCCAAGTACTAACCAGGCCCGACCCTGCTTAGCTTCCGAGATCAGACGAGATTGGGCGCATCCAGGCTGGTATGGGCGTAAGCAGAAGCTGCAGCTTGAAATACCTCTGATATGGAGTTGAAGATAAGTCATAGAATATAAGTCATTGATTTGTTGGTTTTATTTGTTGGAGTTAAAGTGCCTTAACCATGTGCAAAAGACTTTAGGACGTGAGCTGTCGCTCTTACCACGTTGAAATATGTGTGGCTAGATTAAGCGAGACCGTTCTCTGCTGGTTGAAAAAGCTTACAGCACCTGGTATTCCCAGGCTGTCTCCCATCCAAGTACTAACCAGGCCCGACCCTGCTTAGCTTCCGAGATCAGACGAGATCGGGCGCATCCAGGCTGGTATGGCCGTAAGCAGAAGCTGCAGCTTGAAATACTTCTTATATGGAGTTGAAGATAAGTATATAATACAAGTCATTGATTTGTTTGTGATAATAATTTAGAAGCGCTTATTTGTTGGAGTTAAAGTGCCTTAACCATGTGCAAAACACTTTAGGACGTGAGCTGTCGCTGTTACCACGTTGAAATATGTGTGGGTAGATTAAGCGAGAGCGCTCTCTGCTGGTTGAAAAAGCTTACAGCACCTGGTATTCCCAGGCGGTCTCCCATCCAAGTACTAACCAAGCCCGACCCTGCTTAGCTTCCGAGATCAGGCGAGATCGGGCGCATCCAGGCTGGTATGGCCGTAAGCTGAAGCTGAAGCTGCAGCTTGAAATACCTCTTATATGGAGTTGAAGATAAGTCATATGATATGAGTCATTGATTTGTTGGTTTTATTTGTTGGAGTTAAAGTGCCTTAACCATGTGCAAAACACTTTAGGACGTGAGCTGTCGCTGTTACCACGTTGAAATATGTGTGGCTAGATTAAGCGAGACCGTTCTCTGCTGGTTGAAAAAGCTTACAGCACCTGGTATTCCCAGGCTGCCTCCCATCCAAGTACTAACCAGGCCCGACCCTGCTTAGCTTCCGAGATCAGACGAGATTGGGCGCATCCAGGCTGGTATGGGCGTAAGCAGAAGCTGCAGCTTGAAATACCTCTGATATGGAGTTGAAGATAAGTCATAGAATATAAGTCATTGATTTGTTGGTTTTATTTGTTGGAGTTAAAGTGCCTTAACCATGTGCAAAAGACTTTAGGACGTGAGCTGTCGCTCTTACCACGTTGAAATATGTGTGGCTAGATTAAGCGAGACCGTTCTCTGCTGGTTGAAAAAGCTTACAGCACCTGGTATTCCCAGGCTGTCTCCCATCCAAGTACTAACCAGGCCCGACCCTGCTTAGCTTCCGAGATCAGACGAGATCGGGCGCATCCAGGCTGGTATGGCCGTAAGCTGAAGCTGCAGCTTGAAATACTTCTTATATGGAGTTGAAGATAAGTATATAATACAAGTCATTGATTTGTTGGTGATAATAATTTAGAAGCGCTTATTTGTTGGAGTTAAGGTGCCTTAACTATGTGCAAAACACTTTAGGACGTGAGCTGTCGCTGTTACCACGTTGAAATATGTGTGGGTAGATTAAGCGAGAGCGTTCTCTGCTGGTTGAAAAAGCTTACAGCACCTGGTATTCCCAGGCGGTCTCCCATCCAAGTACTAACCAGGCCCGACCCTGCTTAGCTCCCGAGATCAGACGAGATCGGGCGCATCCAGGCTGGTATGGCCGTAAGCAGAAGCTGCAGCTTGAAATACCTCTTATATGGAGTTGAAGATAAGTCATAGAATATAAGTCATTGATTTGTTGGTTTTATTTGTTGGAGTTAAAGTGCCTTAACCATGTGCAAAAGACTTTAGGACGTGAGCTGTCGCTCTTACCACGTTGAAATATGTGTGGCTAGATTAAGCGAGACCGTTCTCTGCTGGTTGAAAAAGCTTACAGCACCTGGTATTCCCAGGCGGTCTCCCATCCAAGTACTAACCAAGCCCGACCCTGCTTAGCTTCCGAGATCAGGCGAGATCGGGCGCATCCAGGCTGGTATGGCCGTAAGCTGAAGCTGAAGCTGCAGCTTGAAATACCTCTTATATGGAGTTGAAGATAAGTCATAGAATATAAGTCATTGATCTGTTGGTTTTATTTGTTGGAGTTAAAGTGCCTTAACCATGTGC